>NW_009593746.1:135287-167307 GCF_000690535.1 Cariama cristata
TACTATTGCCAACAGGACTATGAGAGAATAAGAAAGTCCATCAGAAAAAACAGTGACAGAGAAACACAAAGCAATCTGCACATCTAACAAACTCAGTAGGGCAGTAATTATTACTGAAAAGACATGTTATGAGGTCATATTTAACTATTATGCCCCCTGAACTACATCTAGACTTCTGAACCTCAAAACTTTGGTAGGTAGTAGAAATACTTCATACACAGCCTACCAGTATATATATCACATATGCCAACAGTCTTTCTTGCACCAACTGACTACTATTTCACCTCACATCAGCTAGAAACTGCCAGTGAAGATATTCTAATAACAAGACAGGAACAAGACTGGAAACATAGCAATTCAGAGTGGAAGTGTTTGTCTTCTGCAGCTTCACTGCAGCTAAGGTCTTTACCACGAGCATTTAAGCTGACTATTGTTAAGAAGTACAGTTAAAGTCAACTTTATTTTTATACATATTATACATTTATGACAAAATACATTGCAGTCAAGATTAAGGTTGTCAAGACTGTCAACTTAAAACCTTTTACAAAAGTAGAGCAATTATTCAAAGGGAAGCCACATGTCTCACTCCAACAGAGCTTTTTCAAGAACTTAATTCATATTAAAAATGAGGGGCTTGATCTCTGCGATTCAAGACACCACTTCCAGGACTGAATTCCTGGAATCCTCACACCAAATGTAGTGGATGGAAATTTCTCATGCAGTCAGGAAAACTATGGCCAAGAATTAAGCAGCACTTGCGTTTCTCTCACTTGCACACTTAAGAGAATTTGAAGCCAGATAGGAAATTTTGGGGACTGCAGTGTTGCAAATGTATGATCAGAGGCACAAGCTTCACTTACATCAGGCAGAGATACAAGTTTAGCGAGTCTCTGTTTTGATTTTTGAGGTCAATTGCAATTTAACACATGCACAGGACTCAATACAGACTTATGAAATACTGACACCTTCCTTTAGTGGCTTTCCTAACTGCATGAAATAACCTTTGCGCAGATTTTAGGAAGAGGAAGCATTAGAATGCCTTCACTGATATGTCTGAAGATGTTTTAAAATCTTCAATAATTGAAATGAAACTAATTAGTAATATAATGCATCAGCAGTAAGTTACATTTCTCTCTAAAATCAAAAGCCTTTACCTTGCATTTTGACAACAAAATGCTCGTTTCTTCCAGTACCTTCTACTTTCTGCTACTTTTTTCTTAGCAAATACAACATAATTGCCACTAAACAAGAAAGCGAAGTGAATTGTATGCAGCAGGATTAACACACAAAGAATACAACTTCTGAAAGGCTACTGAAATTAGTACTAGAAGCACCTCATTCAGCGCGACATAGTATAAGAATGTAAGAAATCCAATTACACTCACAGAAAGAGAAAGTCGAAAAAGGTGAGAAAACACTCTAAGGGCTTGTGTATAACTAGTGACCGCAGTTTGTCACATCCTCTGTGACAGCTATCAGTAATACTACAAACACATGACAACAGACACGGGATGAGACTGAGCTACAAACATCAGACACCAAGGCCAATATCTACTGCTGCAGTATTGCATTATAAATGGTCAAAAGCTTAAAACCATTTATTATGCCTCATTTGTAACTAGCCTTTTCTCATTCAGTTGTTCCACGCTATTCAGATCTGCAGCCTGCGTGCTAGGATGAAGAATTGCTCCATCAGGAGCAGAACCAAGCTCAGTTTCCTTCAGTTCAGGCTGGCCTGGTGCATGCTCTTCTGCCTGATCCTCCTTCTGCAGTTCATTTGAAATCACATTCTGCTGATCTTCTGACTCTTTATCAAACTTCTCTCCCAGCTCTTTGTTGGATGTATCATCAACAGTGCTTGCACCAGATGGTTCTTCAGAAAGTTCATTGTCTACAGTGTCAGGCTGCTTTGAAGACAAGCTTACTTCTATATTTGCATCAGTCAGTTGCTCTGAGACTGCAGATTTTGAGTTTTCATCTGAACTGACTGTTCCTAACACCTTGTCATCTGGTTTTGACAAAGCCTGTGGTGGTACATGTGGATCCCTTTTGGCAGAGGTCTCCCTGTTGTCTTTTTGCCAGGGAAAGGAGAAGTCTAGCTTTTTCCCAAATACTGGTCCTTGGGCACTCTCTGGCTTACTCACCTTTTCTTCGCTACCTCCTTCAAACAGAGTCGAAGAAAGTTTCTTAAAGCTGGACATGAGGCCCTGATCTGCCCCCGCTTTATTAACAGAAGGTGGCTGCTGAGAGAAGAATGACCCAAATGGCTTTCCACTATCAGCAGATGACATAAAGCTGAATTTTGGCAAACTGGGGATGTTTGGTATTTCAAAGACCATTTTACTACTGTTTGCATCTGGACGAATGTTATTAGATTTAGCCTGTTTCTTCAAGTCACATTTGGAAGCAATCCCTTCTGCAGGCAGCTCATCAATTGTTAAATGTTTCTCCTGTTTAGTAGTTTGCTGTTCTACCTCACTTGTCTTCTCTTCATTCAGCTGGACCAGATGAACACAGGGCTCATCAGCTGGAGCTGTGGGTTCTCTACTATTACTACTGATCATGTCCTGCTGATCAATACCAGCATTGGTCTGATCCCCTGTAACAGCAGGCTCTGATTCAAGTGTAGCACTCTCAGCGAGCTGGGAAAGGTTTGTGTCTGCTCCATTAGTTGCGGCTTCCATTTCCAGTTCAAGTCCATCAGAAGAGCCAGTCTGAAGGATGTCAATGGCTGCCTTGTCTGTAGGAGCAGCTTGTTTCTCTCTTACATGTGAAGACCCCACATCTAGTTGGCATGCATTTACATCAGGCTGGTCAGTGGCCTCAGCCTGCACTGTATCAACTGCATTCCTGAAATCAGACTGCCATGGCTTAATATCTACCATCTCAGAAGGTTGTGCCACATTATCCAACTGCAGAACCTCGAGGGCTTGATTTTTACTAGAAACTGCTGTTTCTGGAGTGATCCTCACAGCTTCCTCTTTACAGGTTTCCAAGTTCCTCTTTTCCTCAGTTTCTGTTTTCATAAGAGACTCTTCTGTGGAGTTCTCTTCTACTGAAACAGGTAACATATCTTCCTTCAGAGAGCTCGTGACATCTCTTTTAGACTCTTTGGCTGCAGCTGTAGTTTCTGTCTCCCTAGAGTCTTTTGCTGGAACAGACCCAGTGACATCTTCCACACTACTGCTTTGAGGTTCAGGGGTGGGTTTTGGAGGCATTTCTTTTGGAGATTCTTTTGGACTTTTGAAGATGCCAAAGAGATCATTTGTGAAAGCTGGTGCTGGGCCACTTGGCAGGGATGAGAAACCAAAGAAAGAGGAGCTTTTCTTCTGCGCAGTAGGAGGTGGAGTAGCTTGAGGTTGGGAAAAGAAAGCAGACAATGTTTTAGGCGGTTTCATTTTTGTCATGAAACTTGAAAACATTTCAACTGAAGAATCTAGTACCGATTTATCACTCTCAGATTCCTTGGGTCTGTTTTGCAAATTAGATGCCTCTGGCATTTTAGAAGGAGAGTATAGCTCTTGTGCTTGTTGCAAACTGTCACCAAGGGTTTGTTCAGGTAATTTACGTTCTGGCAACTCATGCTGTACACATACTTCTTCAGAGACTGCTTCATTTTTTATGTCATTCATAATATTTAAGTCATTTAGAATCTGGGAATTTGTTCTATTATCTAAGGCCATGCTATAATCTTTCTTTTCAGAAGCTTGTTCTTTTGAAGAATAAGGCTCTTCTTTACCAATAGGTAACACAATACTGTCCATTTTCCCTGTGATACCCAAAGCATCTTCTTCTGCCCCTAAGGAAATAGCCTGTTGGCCCTGAGAACCCTCCTGCACACTGGGAGTCTGAAGGCAAGGACCAGAAGCAGCCGAATTGGTTACCGCAGCATCGTTGGTCTGTGGAAGCTTCTCTAAGTCACTCTCCTCAGCCACCTCAGCAACACTTTCTACATTTTTCACTGCCAGGGTTTCTGACTTATCTTCTGAGATAGTGAGGTTATTAGACATTTGTTTGCCAGTCACTGCTGCAATAATATCATCAACTTCTTTTTTATTGTCTGCATCTTGTTGCCTGGCAGAACTGCTAATTTTCACACCAGAGTCAGTGGAAATATTTTGCTTCACATATGGCTTAGAGTTCACTAGTTTAGCTGGTTTTGTATTTTGCTCCTGTCCTGGAGCAGTTTGTGGCTTTTCATCCAAAAAGGATGTCAAATTGAAGAAGCTAAAGCTAGTACTTCTTTGAGGTATGCTCTTCTCAGCAGCTGGACCGCTGGAGAAGAAGGAGGGCAGATGAAACAGCCCCTCTGTTTCTTGCTGCTTCCCACTAGCAGGAGCAGCAGCAGGTGCTGAAGGCTTTGCTTCATCCGATCCAGTGAAGAAAGAGAATATGCTCCTACTGGCTGGCTGCGACTTCGAAGCAGTGATATCAGAAAAGCTGAATGGCAAACTGAAACCCGACTCTTTAGGTGTCTGATCTGGCTTTGGTTTTGCTTGATTAGCTGTGCCTCCTAAATGATTTTTTCCTTGTTGCTTTGGTGTAACCATGGGTACGCTGCCTTGCTGTGCAGCTGACTGACTCAGTTGGCTTATTTTGGCACCTACACCTATTGGTTTCTGTGAAGCATCTCCAGGAGGCACTTTTTTCCTCTCAGGAGGCTCCACCTCAGCTTTTCTGCTTTGTTGTTCCATTCGTACCCCAGGGCTAGGAGAGACCTGCCCATCTATGCCTTCTGTTCTCATCCCTTCCTTAGGGGTGGAGGACAGACATGGCATACTGGCACTCTGAAGACCCGCAGACTTCTCAGTTTGTTGTCTCAACTCAGCCACAGTTCTACTATTGGTTTTTGGCAGAGTTGTAGTACTTGAGGTTGGTTGAGAAGACACAGCCTCTACTTTGAAGAGATCTCCAAGGGATCCAAATAATGATGAGATGGTGGAGGTTTCCTTCTGTTCTGGCTGTATCACCTTTTCTGGTTTATCACTTTGACTTTTCTCCAAATCAGGCGATGGCTGCGGTGCTCTGCTTACTTGCGTTTTAAAAAAATCAAAAAACCCAGAAGCTTGGGGTTTGTTTGCAGTTGAGCTTGTAGGAGAATCTTCTCCAAGACTGAACAATTTCAGAGCACTTTTAAATAATGTCTCCTCAGGCTCAGTGTCTAGGTGGCTCTGATTTGGTTTTGACTGACTAGGTTCATGAATATGTGCATGCCCTTCAAGATGCCTGGAAGCTGGTGTTCCTTTAACAGGTCTCTTGTCTCGTATGGATCCGCCATCTGGAGCAGTGTGGCTCAGCTGAGAAGGAGATGTTGTTACTCCTGTTTTTTTAACACGGATGTTTTCATCCTGCTTTAATTCTGGCTTTTCATTTCGAGCAGCCTCCAAATTAAGTTCTGATGAAGTGTTTCTTCTCAATTCTGGTGTAATAGGAAACTTCTGCCCTGCTCGTGCCTCATCGAATTTTCTATTTGGTGCCAGTGATAAAACATCATTTTTATTTTCAGACTGTGTGTCTGTTCTCTTCAAGGCAGAAGCTTCTGATGTCTCAGAGTCAGGACCTGAAGACTTTCCAATTAGTCCACCCAAAGCAGAAAATAAAGAGCTAACTTTGTTCACCGGTGTTTTCTTATCTTCCTCAGTCTTTTTTGTTTCTGTTACTCTTTCAGTAGATGCCACAGTTTCTTCAGCTTTAGGAGTAGACTGAAACAGATGGAAACCAAAGAATCCTGATGACCCAGTCCCAGTAGTTGTCATGGGGACAGCCTTATCTGCTTCCTTGGTGTGGACTTCCTTACTCAGCGATTTATCGAAAGCCGCTCTAGAATGTGTTCTGAGATCAAGAGTTAGCGGAGGCTCCTCTGAATAATTCAGGATTTCCTTCTCAGGTCTAAAATCTACTTTGAGTTTTTGAAGTTTATAACCTGAGAAGTCTAACGGTTGCTCTCTCTGATAATAAATAGACTCTTCAAACATTTGTGAAAATGTCTCCAAATTCATGTTCATTAGCTGATCGCTCCTCTGCAAAGCTACTGACAAATCCAGGGGTTTATTTGTTGTATAATCATCTAAAGCCTCTTCTTCAGCAAACCAAAACAGCTCATCTTCACAGCCAAGAGGGACTTTAAAACCACAAACAGCAATTGTGTTGTCTTCTAGCATAGCTTTTGGAATGGCATCCATCTGAAAATTATAATCCCAGCAGTCTGGGTAGGGATATGTCTCAGGAGCACATACAAAGACATACTGTCCAGTGGGATCAGTGAGCAGCGAATACACATACTGGCTATCACTGTACATGTAGTATCCGCAATCACCATCTTCTGATGGCCACCATATACCCTGCTCAAGCATCATTAGCCACTCCTGATACTCCTGGCTATAGGATGAGTACATAAAGCTCTCATCCATACTTAAAGTCTCTTGGTCAATTAGAGTCCACATAGTTCCATCACAGCCAGAGGAGCAGCTTAAATCCATGGGCAACTCTCCTGAGTAACTGCCATCTCTTTCAAATGGTGGAAAGTTGCTATAACTTTCATTGAGAGAATTAGCAGTCCATGCATCATTTTCTTCTGAACAAACATCTTGAAACATTAACTGGTCAAATGACTCATATGACATCACACTTAAATCTAAACTCTGTCCATCAAAATTGGCATTAGTCTGCCAATCCATCACATTTGCATTTCCATCCTTTTTACAGAGATTCATTACCGCATCTTTTTCAGGCCAGTCGAAGAACTGAGGGGGCAAAATGGAGTTCTGGTTTAACACATAGTAAACTGGTACTGCTATTTCATGAGTGTCAGCCAGTTCACCCACTTCATATTCCCATTCAAAGCTTGAATGGCTTCTTGTTTCCTGATAGGCTGAGTATTGCTCCGTAAGATTACAGCTTTTATTAGTCAAATTGAGAAATTCATTTGATTCTTTGTTTAAAAGAGCTGGCAAAACTCTAGATTCTGCATCCTGATGAGAGATATGCCTACTATTTACATGCTTTCCAGATAAGTCCTGTACCTTATCTTGAAGATTTAGAGCATCAGGGAACACAGGATGACTGCAGTGGGGAACATGGGACTCAGCTGTTTTATTTACTCTTTCGCTAGACAGGTGTTCAGTAGTTCCAGAAGATTCCATTGCTTTCACATTATCCAGTTTCTCCTTTGGTTTGAGCAGGAGATTCTTTAAGAAGCTCGAAGCTTCCTGCTTTTCTCCAGTTCTGCTTTGAGTGTCAGAAGCCATTCCTGAGTTGCTGGGTTTTGTCTCTGAGCTAGAATCCTCACCTCTATCAAAAAGCTTCATGAAGCCTAGAGAGTTTGTTTTCACCTTCTCTTCCTTACATTCAGATAAGCTTTCACTTGAAGCAAATTTAAATAGGCCAGAAAATAATCCAGGAGAAGTGCTTTTCTGGCCATTACTCTCACTTTTAGCAGTCAAGTCTTGATTATTGGCTGTGTTTTCATTGGAAGAAATGCGAAGAAACCCAGAAAGAAAACCTGGTGTGTGCTGCTTCTGCATATCATCTGCACTTGCAGCTTCTGGCTCTCTGGCTGAAGAGGCAGGTTCACCTGAGCTGTCATATAAGTCTAGTGCCTTTACTTCTTCAGTCGCCAGTCCTCCTTTTACATTTCTAGGTTCTTCCTGAGTACTCTTAGTTCTCTGCTGCTCCGCTGCAGCCTTCAAGGTAGCAGAGGCACTCTCCTGGTGTTTTTTCCTATTTACTTGGTCGCCAGATAGGTTTTCTTTCTTCATGTTTTTTGTTTGTACAAGTTCCTCCTTACGGTCTGATAAATTTGGAACTGAGTTAGATTTTAATGAAATGGCATTTTCTGAATTACTCATTCTGTCTTCAAGCAAAGAAATGCCACTAGAACTCCGATGACTTCTTTGGTCCTGAGAAGGTGCTAGATTTTCTGCAGAAGAAAATTTAAATAGTGAAGGAATAAAGCCTCCTTTCTCATTCTTACGTTCTTGCTTTTCTGAAAAACCCAACCCACTGAAAAAAGGAAGTTTCCCAGTGAAAGGAAACAAGCGTTCTTCATTTGATGAACTATTTTGTCGTATATCCTCCTCAGACTTATGGCCTTTAAAATGCCCAGATGTACTTTCTTTCTGCCCTTGTTCAGCAGAAGGAAGTAACAATTGACTAAAAGACTTTTTGAGTGGACTGAAAAAGCTTTCAGATCCTGTACCCTGATCTTGAGGCTGTGAATTAAGTTCCACATTACCTCTGTTTTGCTTGTTTCCCCATTCATGACCTGTAGCATGCTGATCCCCTAAACAATTCGTTGGAGGCTGCTTCCTCACAGTGGGCGCACTATCTTTCACAGTGGCATCTGGCTGATTTGTAACATGATGCAAATCTGACTGCTTCTGCAGCACATCCTGCTGCTTGGGAGCCAAGAGACCATCAAAATTGGCTTTCAGACTGAAGGAACTGACTGAGTTTGTGAGCCTGCCAAAGACTGAAGACACAGAAGTGCTATTTGCGTTTACCTCTGCCTCGCTTCTACTCTCACTTGTCTGTATCTCTGGAACAATGCTGATGGTCCTGGCTGCCGTCTGTCCAGATTGTTTCTCGCTTCTGTTTGCCTTATCAGCTTTCACAGCATGGCTGTCCTCCTTGCTGTGCTTCTCTTTTATGACTTCTTGTTTTGGTACTTCCTTCTCAGAGAAGATCTTTAAAGGACTAAACATGCCTAGAACAGAATTCATAACTGAATTCCGCTGGCTGCCAGCAGCAGTTCCTTGTGATTGCTGGAGATGATCCGGTGCAGAGGTTTTACTGTCCATCTCAGTGGTTTCTGGCTTGTTCGAATTTATGTTCTGGGCACTTTTATCACCACTCACCTGGGATGGTAGCAAAGAGTGAATGGAGAACTTGGTGTCAGCTTTATTATCTGCTGTCACTCCAGAAGATGAACTCTCGCTTTTGAACTTACTAGAAAATATGTTCAAGATTCCACTTTCTGATGAGTTTCTGGTTTCTGTCTTCTCTGGAGTAGAAGAAACGAGCTTTTCAACAGAGGCTGTGAGCTGCTTTGTGCTTGACCCCACCTTTTCAGTGAAAGAGCTGAACATGGAATTCACTGTATTTTTCACATCTGACAAGTCTGGGAGAGATTCAGATTTGCCCTTGGGATTCTGCTCTGCAGCAGGATGTTTGGTCTGTTCAGACTTCCTACCTTCTACTGAATTATCAGCATTATCCTGCTTCAGTGACACGCTCTCTACATTTTTTCTGGTCTCTGGCAATGCACCAAATTTGCTGATTTCTTCTTCCTTTTCAGCCAAGTATTCTGAAACTGATTCTACCAGACACTGAAGTTCATCCATTGTGTCTATGTACTCCTCACTGGGTTCTTCAACAGGAGACAGTGTTAAGTCTTGCATAGGATGACCATGCTTGCTCCCTTTAGTCTTGTGTTTTTTATCACAGCTAGCCTTTACTTGGGAGCCCAAATTCGCAGGGTAATTAACAGTGAAATTTCTTAAATGGTTGATGTCAGAATCACACCACGTTTGCGAAAGCGTAGCCAGTTCCTCCATTTCATCGTCTGAAACAGGTGAGTACTGGAACTCATCAGAAGCACTGCTGTCAAACTCCTCAAGGACATCCACAGGTACAAAAGTGTTATCTGGCACCCCTATGAGTTTCATGTCTTCACTGTTACTGAAGTGAAGTGAGTCACCATAGTTCACTCTCTGCTTGTTGGGCAACTTGCCACTTTTAACCATTAAGCCATTTTTGTATGGACGCAGGATAGAATAAGCAGGCAACCGTTCCTTACTTTCAGAGCTACTGGTATATTTTCCAGTTCTATCATACACTGGGAAACCATCCTTAGGTTCAGAACTAGTTGCCACTCCATTGAAATAAACCATTTTCTCCCCAGGAAACTGTAGACCTTCATTACTTTGCAGGTTGATTTGTTCACTCTCTTCAAAATTGTATCGCGGCTTCTTTTTCCTTCTCCTATCTATTGTATCGTATTCCTGAGGATACCTAGGGACAGCTACAGACCCTGACTCCACACACACATTTTGGCAGCACTTTGATCTTTCACAGTGATTGAAATTTTCTCTTTTTGAGAGAGTTTGCATCTTTTTTATCTTTGTTTCCTGCCAACTTCTATTTTTATGACTCTTCTCTAAGAATTCCTCTATTAGCAGTTTTCCTAGCTCTTCATAGTTACTCTCCTGTTCTTCTTCTCCATCTTCAGAGTTAAATGGAATGATCCTGACTCTTTCATTTCTAGCTAGAGATCCTTGTCTAAGATAAGAAATAAAGGAGGTGGGAGGGAAAGGAAGAGAGGCAGCAAAAAAAAAAAATAGGAAGGGGAAAATAACAGTTTTTTTAAAAGCTCTAGAAAGGACAGAAGAAACAGTAATGAAAAAACATGCATTCAATAAACGAAAATTAAAATCAGAAACATCCAGAGATAACAAAACTGAAAACTTGCCAATCTCCCACCATTATATCTCAATCAAATAGTCAAAAAAAGCAGCATGGGTTATAATATTCTACCAGTTACAGTTGCACAAAACTTAGAAATGCCTGTTTGAAGGAGAACAGCTTTTTGTGATCAAGTGAGGGCACACAGCCTTGGCTGTACCAGTACTCTGCTGTTACTTTTTTAGGCATGCTGAAAAAAAGTCACTTATTACAGCAACAGGACTACTTTGAGATACAGTGCCCACACACACCATTCCACTATGCTATGCATGCATTTCGGTCACTCTAGGCTGCAGATTTTGCTTTAGCAGTATTCATAAAGCACACAGGCACTTTGTTTCTCCCAAGGGTGGCTACAAAGCTGAGACTGCGTGCAAAGACTCGGGAGTTATTGGACTCCACGGAAGATGGGACATGGAACAAAACGCAAACTGCACACACCAGCAATACGAGGAGTTCCAGCTACCCCACCACTCCTCTTTGCTGGGAGGGCTCTCACTGCAGCTGATGCCCTCAGGGAGCTCCTACCAACACAAAATGAAGATCCTCAGAGCTGTTACTAGATCAGAAGGCAAAACAAAACATTGGCGATGGCTATTAGCCCATCATAAGCCTCCAATGCTTTTCAGGATCTCTACTTCCCATTTATAATGCATCTAAACAGATCCAGCAATCTATACTTGTCCATTGTGGGAGAACAGATTAAAGCAGCTAGTGTTATGCTATCAAAAACTCTAAAGGTTCCTAGAAACCCAAGTAAATGATCCTTGGGATTTGGGAATTAATTCCTAGCACTTGATCAGAAGGATTTTATCAATTGTTCAACAACCCAAAGGCTAGTAGCAAGAAAGCTTCCTCTTTATATAAATCTCACAGGAGAGTTCCTGACAGCCTATGTAAAAATAAACAGGTAGAAAGTGGATGTAAAAAAATAAAAATGCTCATCTGAAAGATGCACTGCAGCTTTGTGTCACATCATTCCTTTTTGAGAACTAAAGAGCATGAGGGCACGCATGTCCTGATCCCACAAGAGCAGGGCAAGAGAAGGCAAAGGGCAAAGGGCACATGGGCTTTTTGTATGGATACTGCTAATACAAGAATCTTCACCCTGAGAGTTGCCTGGGGCAGCCCAATATAGGGTACTGATGCAATAGCCCTGAAAGATAAACAGGCCATTGCATTTTCAGCTACTGCTGGTTTAGTGCTTCTTTTCCACCAGTATTAGCTAAATTACGCTAACTGCAAAGATACTCGTTACTTTAAATGAGCCCTTTGCACACAGTTTAGAACACTTACTACACTTCTTGCCTGCAATTTTAAGCTGGTAATTGAAATAGTTTTCTTTAAAAAAGCTAATGAAATTTAAAAGACTCCCAGGGCCACCATAGTTACTGGATCAAGCCCTTCCAAATTTCAGCTGAAAGCAATGGGAGCTACATGAGTGCCTGAAGAGCCATTAGCTGTAAATGCTGAACCAATAATTGACTAATTTAGGCATGAAAGAAATTACTTTTCTTTCTAATTTAGCTCCTCCCCTCCACAAGTGTTTCCCCTGCTATTGTACAAAGCATTCCTTTTACTAGAAATAGAGCAATGACAAGAAGTCCAACACCTGAGAGGAGACAAAGATGACATCAGCCCAGCACTGAACTACCACAGATCTGAAACAGAGCCAAGGCAAACAGCAAAGATCAGCTGAAATTTATCACAAGACCACTTCACAGCAGCAACAGCAAGGAGACAGGCACACAGGCTGCAAAGAGGTCAACCCACCTATCACACAGATCTAGAGAGCGCCTGCTCTCTAGTGAGCACTGGCGGCTTGTCATTTGACTAGACTCACATGTGGACTCTAGGTCAGTTCGGCCACTCATAGTGGAATCTATGCTATCGTATCGCCTTGGAAGTAAACAGAGCAAGAGCAGGGAGACATGGAGGACACATAGTTACACAAAATGAACATTGCAAAGAAAAGTTAGTCCTTAAAAAAAAGAAAAAATTGAGGGGAAAAGGTCTGCTATTCTGAAGCCAAACTGGCTGTTGGCAGCAAGACACACTCCAAGGACAAGTAAGAGTAATGCTTGTTGAGCCTTAGGAGAGGGGGGAATAAAATATATGTACTTCTATCAAAGGAACACAATCACATCTAACAGCTGATAAAGAGGATCAGAATTTTTCCAGTCAAACTCAAATGTTGTAAGAAAAAAAAAAAACAGGTGTTAGTACATGTAGTTTCAACTGAAGCATTTTAGCATAGACAAACTTTCTGCCCAATTCAAGACAGGTTCTAGCAGAACGTTGCCTGGTTCCTCTGGATCTGTCCAGAACTGCCTCCTACAAGCTGTGATTTCCTCAGCAATCACCAACTGCAGCCTGCCAGGAAGACTGGGGTGGCTGCATGGTCCAGGGCACTTAGAGCTGCTAGGAGCAAAAGTCAAACGGCATTTGGTTTTGCAATACTGAGCTACAACTGTGTTTTGAAAATACTTAAGATCTACCCATGTGCTTCTTCCCAGCCAGCTCTCATTAGAAATACCTTTCTGGTAAGAAAGGGAATCCCACATAACTTCCTTGGAAAGCTTATTTAAATTTTCTAAGCTGTAAGATTAAATATGTAGCAAAAAGTCTTGCTGGGCATGTGGAAAATGTACATGGGAACAGGAATGCTCAGAGACAATCAATCACCATCTAGGACACGCCTTCCTGGAGTGAAAGTAATTCTAGACCAGATCATAGTTTTTAAGTAAACTTTATCAATCCAGATCTTTTCATATCAATACCTTCAGGAAATCAGGAAAAAAAACCAAACACCCCCCTATTCCATCTTGGTATTCTTTGACAATTCAAACCAGAAGTACTTCTTTGGAAGGTCTTACAAATACATTTATCCATTAGATATAGTTAAAAGTTGACACACCCCCTGCCTCCAAACAAGGTGACCCATGAAAGTTTACTTGTGTCATCAACACCACCAAGAAGTCATGTAACTGCAAAAACACGCAGCCACCATTGGCTTCCCCAGGCTGGGAGACCAATACCACTGTTCAGCTTGGCTCTTCCATAAAGAAAAAGCTTTAGCTCATCTTCCCAGATCCTCAGTAAGATCTTGAGCAATTTTACCATTTGAAATCAGCAGTACAGAATAGCATGGGAAAGGGAATAACTTGCTTATATAAGATATTTAATGGAGTAGGAAAAGAGCACTAAGCATGACATGTCACACTGCAGTAAATGCATTTTGTTGGCACATTTGCCTCTGATGCTTGAAATCTCAGTAACAACATTATATGTTACCACTAGACTTCAACATCTACCATTAAAGACCATAAGGCAAAAAGAGTAAAATTTAGCTTCAGTCATGCACCCATGAGGACAACTGAATTCAGGTTCAGGCTTCAGGAATCAGGAATATTCTTACCAAGGGGGATAAGGTAGAACAAATCAGTTATGATGCATGTAAAATCCTGCACCTCTAACTGTGATAGTGTTTAAGCAACTGCCTCTTCCTTCCACACCAAAGGCAGAAGCAGCTGCATGGCCTGTTCTACACACTTACCAAGCAAACCAGCACTGTCCAAGTTCTTCTGCTTTCCCCTTACACCTAACTCATCCTTTATTTTGAACAGTGGTTTTTGTAAAGTTTCTACAGCTCCCAGCACAATCAGCTCCAGTTCACAGTCATTGATCCTGGTAAGTTGATGCTGTAATGCTTAATACTTAAAGAAGGTAAAAGTAGTTGTGAAACTACTGATTTATGGTTAAAAAGCTAATTTAGAGCAAGTAAACTATCTTTCATACAGCTCAAAGGACACCAAAAGAGAGAACACACTATTCAACAGTGCTACATGATAACAGACAAAAAACCAAAACCAAGTAAATGGTTACAGACTTTCTTCTTGATTATTCTGTTTTGTCAGAGCTAACAGAAGAACAGGAGCTAACCTGGAACAGAAAATAAATCTGCCCCAAGAAAGAAACTCCTAATAGGAAAACTCTGCTTGATTGTGTTTCACTGGCTTAGGAGGCACACCAGAACAACCAATTATCCAGTGCTCTGGCCTTCAAAAGGTAAGGTGAAAGTACAACCAAGCATAAATGACCTCAGAGTTAAGCATATCTTTAAAAGGTAATTCACTGAACTGCCAGATCTGGTGTAACACACAGCCTTACAGGTTTTTCCTGCTTCACAGCAGAGTCTCAGTGTTACCAAAACATGTAACACCTTCCTATGAGAAGCCTTTCAGAGACCTTGAGCTGCCCTCCTCTGCTAGCATGGCACCTTCAGGGTCTGCTATGGAAAAATCAATGGGAAAAGAAGAGCTACCCAGAAAACAGCACCCACCTGATGGTCACGTGCTCCCGATAATCCAAATCATAATTTTGTAGGGAGTCAGCACAGGATTCCCGCAAGACCCCTTGCTGCTGCAGGCGTGATGGTACAGTGAACTGGTGCACAGAGGCATTGGGCTGCGCAGTCGTGTGGTATGGAGGAGGAATGCTGTTACTTGTCTCACTGCGATAGTCACTATCTCGATCATCCACTGCACTGTCAGCATCTTCAAAGGCTAAGAAACAAAAGCAGTTAAGGGCACAGCTCTCTCAAGTTGCCTTGCTGGGATAGTGACTCCAATTTAGTTTTTAAAGAATTACAAAAACCACTGTTTCTGCTGTGTATGTACCTCCACCTGATAGGTGGTTATAACCTCCAGTTCCCCCAAGTATGTACCAAGGAATTCCATTGATTGCCTCCATACCCTCTCCTTTCCCACTTCCTATCATATGAGTTTATTTCTCTTCAGTCATTCCTAATAAGCAGATTAAGACATTTTTATTTAAAGCAAACAAACACACCCTATCATCCAAAATTTCAGGTTCTTCACTGCTGCCAAAATGAACATTTAGATGTTGGGAAAAAAAAAAAACACAAACAAACCCAAAACATTCGTTTATGGAAAGGAGCTCTTTCCTGGAAACTTTTCAGCCATCAAGCTGTAATACTACCTCTTTTTCTCAGCATTTTTTTTTTTTTTTTTTTTTTTTTTAGTAAAAGTATTCGTTTAAGTTACAAGAAACTAATGAAAAGCAGTCAGTAGGAAAATAAGAACTGGGAGAGCAGCTCTGCTTATGAACAATTAAGACTACTTCTTATAGGGGAAAATTGCTACATTTAACTCACACAGGTACATTAGCTTAAGTTCAGCAGTCAACACTAATAATAACACCCGCAAAGGAAAAAAGCTCCTTTCCAGTGAGTCCCTCTCCCTGCATAAACACTTCTGCTTGCTAACTCTTCTGAAAAAGAGAACATAGTGTTATAGTGAGGAAGGGTATCAAAAATACAATATTGGTGTACGGCTGTGTTTGGCTGTGCAGAATGCAAGGTTATCTTTGCAAGCTTAAGTGAAATACATGCATCGTAAGGGAGTGGAGTGCACCACTAACATGCTTGAAACAAAGGAAAATAAGGATTGTCCATTATTCACTCTCCCCGCCATCAAAAGCCTGTCTAACAAGGACAATCAAATTAAAGTCCACTCTGGTTAAGTTATTCAATGGTATGTGTCCTACACAGCCATTCACCATAAGGCTGAACAATAAAGTGAAAGTGCTGTTTTCATGCCAGATCCTTAAAAAAACCTGGAAATTAATTGCTGAAATTCCAAGCAGATCCCTGATCTGCTTGGTATGCAGCATTAGGGAACAGCTTTTTATTCCACTGGTACTTCCCACACCTCCAATTCAATTTCCATTTTTTTAATCAAGGTAAAATTTCTTCTTAGTGATCTTTTCAGTGCCTTCCCAACTCAGTAAGATTATATCAGTGCCCTAAAGTGGATGCAAGGGTAGAAAACAACTCCAGTAGAAAATATGTCTGCAAAATACAAACCACTTGGAAAAAGCCCTCCTCCACTCTTCAAAGTACAATCAATTCAATCTGCTCGTCCACATCAAAAATGGAGTTAAGCCTCCTGCTTTTTAGTAGTTTAAATACTGCAGAGTTCTTGTCAGTCTCCAGTCAATCAAAGAGAAATTAATAGTAATTATATACTACTTTATTCAGCTTTATTAGAAGCACAATGTCCACCAATTTTATTCCAGTCCACTGCTTAGGAGAAACACTCAAGATGTGCTCCACAAAAATGATTTGACATGCCAAAGTGCCAAACCCCTCTGAGGAGCACCATATTTCCAGTCTGTGGAACATGGGCTGATCTATTTGTAGATCACAAGGCACACACCATCCTCAGAAGGATGATGAGCTATTACTCAGCTGAGCAATGTCATTGCTGAACACTCGAGCCATTACCATCTAATGCACAATAATTACTTTTATTGGGACAGAAACACGGTTTCAAAGAGCTTTCTAATGCCTCACTTTGCCACTCAACTAATTTCTTCTTCCCATCAGATGTAACTTTCATTTAAGGTAAAGCACAAATAACTCTGGAATGATGCAAAGTTCTTCCAGCTGTGGCTGCATAATCATTGTAAGCATTTGTAGGGGCTTAAGGCAGCCCAACTGAGTTACAGGTTGGGGATCTGGTAAAACACACCAGAGCAACGCCTTGAGGGATAAATGATTTACCTCACCACAACAGTACAATAACAAAGATAAATCCGTAATACAATTATCTGGGTCAAAAAAATAGTGAATCCAGTAACTCAGTAATACTGGGCTAAACTTAATATCAAGGTGTGCAAAGACTTACACAATTATGGTTATCATGAAGCAGGACACAGCTTCTCCAGGTCAGCAACTCTGCCCAGGAGACGGGCTCAGAGATTTCCAAATTCCCTAATCAGACTGTTGCAGAAGCACTATCCGGATTTGTTAACCAGTCATCGTATCTCACCTCTGCAGTATCAAATGATGATTTCCCATATGAACCACAGTATCTCTAAGCAACATCTAAAAATAGCTGATTAGCTTAAATGTTAACCAAACATTTACACCATATATGTTTATAAAACGTGGTATCAGAATTTCTCTCAGTTCTTACTGGTGTTTAGCATGAGGAAGTCTCTTAGAGGTCATGACACAAAATGCCTCCCCGATGACAAGTTTAAAGGACTCAAGGCTCCAGCTGCCAAAACGTCAATGAGGCAGGAACACGCTGTTTCTCTGACGTACGTGCCATGCACCTACAGCATGCATAGATGTTAACACCAGGCAGAAATCCTCAACTGACTCATAAATAAGAGCCAACTCCAGAAACTCTTAATCATGCTGAATTGCACCTACCCTATGAGCAATATCACTTTATTTAACAGAAGTGTTCAAAAATTAAGACATTGCTCAGGGTGATTAAAAGCACCAAATCCTGGTCCATATGTGGCTTATAGCACACATTACCTTTGCAATGAAGTATGCTGTGAAATATCTGCATATTGTGATCCCATTCATGAACATATCTGACACTTAAATTTTACTTAAGCAAGAGACTGACAAGAACTTGCAGAAACAGCTTTGGGGACGCAGCATCCCTTCAAAAGAAGGGGTCAGGCACTACAGCCCATGTTTCAGCAAAATATCCCTCACAACACACATGGTGTGATAAATTCAACCACAATCTTCTTCAAACGAATGATACACCAAGTTTTCCATAAGGACAGTTGCAGCTTAGGCTCAGTCTCTGAAGATAGGTTAATTAATAACAAGATACATAACAATAAACAAAAAGTCAGTAATTGTTTTATCCCAGTTTGAGAAATATCACATATACCAAAGAACTCTCAAGAGATTAAAATTGTTTCTTTGTTGCATACATCACTGCATAGAGAACGGGGGGTAAGGTTGAAGGGGCAGCACAGAAGCATGCTGTTCGTGTTTAACAATTGAATATTCATGCATATAGGCAGCATAATAAGAAAACCCACCGGACAGTCACATTACACAGAAGGATTTTACAAAGTGTGGGGGAAAAAAAAAAAAATAAATCAAGAAAGGAGATAGCTTCTCTGAAACAAACCTCCTTCTGGAAATCCTGTTATTCCTCCCCACTCCAGCCTCCAGAAGTTATTACACAGCCGCTGCTGGGCAGAACACATACAGCTTTTGATATACTGACCTCAAAACCACTTTGCACAATCCTGTCATGCCAGCTCTGCTAGTCACATTTAACTTCTGACAACTTTCTTTACATCAAGCTTCAGGACAGGAAGGAAAGCTAACAGCAAAATTATTACAGGTGACTGGATGAATCCACTTTCAGAAGTGTTTTGGTTGTTCTAAGATCCCAATGCACAGCAGGAGCTCATCTCAAAAGGTTGCGTTCAGTTGAAATTGTGTCTTGCTTTTCTAGCAGTGATGTGTCATCAGCCACTGGGAGCTGGGGTCCAGTCCCTAAGCTTAGTGATCCTGCACAAACTTGAGCAAAATCTTGGACAAAAGCAGTAAGTGCAGCACACTCAGGAAGAAGGAGGTTCACGTAAGGTTCTGTATCCCAAAATCCCCACTACTTCTCCAAAATAAGGTACAGAGTTTTTCACAGCTTTTGTCTGTTTTTTCTAATGGCAGAAGAAAGTGTACTAACCGAAGGAATGACTTCCAGTCCAAGTCCAGAAGAGACCTCTGCCAGCTCCACACCAGAGCCTTTGCAAATCTTCCCCACCCTTCATCCATTTAAATCGCTTTTCACAATAGCTGCCAACAATTTCTTTCCTTAAGTCTCAGACTCCAATACTCCATTGTCTATTGAACCATCAGTTACCTCTGACATGCACACTTTCTGATATCTGATAATTAAAATGCAGAGATGTTTAAAGAGGACTGTTGAAGTAACAAGGAGGGAAAAAAAAAATCTCAAAAGGACACAACGGCATTTTTTTGAGGCTCTTCTATAGCTCTCGATGCTAAAAACTCAAGATCTTTTGCGCAATGATTTAAGTGCAACTTCGGAAGTCATTAGTCCATCCTATCGCCCTCACCACTTAAAAATACATTAGAAATTTGCATAATTTTAAGAAAGCAAGTTAGCAATATTCAGTCTTCAGTTTGAGAGCTTTCATAACCCTGTTTTTCCTGCTTGAAAATACTTTCTGCTGCCAAAACACTCAACAGTCAAGAACCAGACTGACAGTCTGAAGTGCAAAGACTGCCGTGAACATCTACTGTACTACTTTAAGTCTTTCCCTTTCCTAAAATGAAACCATGTCAACAGCACAAGATGTCCCTTTTCTAAAGCAGCCTCTGCCCAACTAGCAAGGCTCTGGGCTACAGCACTCTTCTGGCAGGAAGCTCTCACCAGGAAAATGTCTCTCAGCTACCAACATGCTGCTTCTGCTGCTTCCCTCTCAGTTGCCATTGTACGTTTACAATTAGAAGTCTATTTTTTCATTACATCGTCAAGACAAAGGAGTTCACCTGGAAATATCATCAGGATGTTAACATGATTTCAAAGAGGACAGCACAGGAAGGATGAAGTAGAAGGAGGACAGATGAAGAAGGTGGGAGAAGGGCAACGGGGGCAGGGCTTCATTAATGCAAGTACCTTTTAAAACAAAACTACCACACACCAACACTCCACATAAAGAGGAGAAACATCCTCTGCACAACCTTCCTAAATCTCCAACCAATCAATGCCTAAACACCCCATTTCCCTCCTAAACACCCCATTTCCCTCCCAAACATACTAAATTGGGGAATAAAAGAAATATATTTAGCATACTAATCTTTGTTTTAGTAGTATACAAAAGTTCAGTTAATTCTCAGTTATGCTATCACACCTCTGAGAATAACCCTAAACAACTGAGACATCCAACACTGACAGGATGAAGTCAGTCAACACTGTTGATGCACAAAGAACTTAGGGTTTGATCAAAGACAGGAGAACAAGGAGGACAAAACATGTTGTGGGAGGAGAAACTGGGAAGTCACTGGTGGAACACTTCTAAAATGCAGAAAAGATCCATGTGTGAAATGTACTGTAACATTAGCTGGACATTAGACTTAAGTTACTTGGCTGCAGTAAGAGTGTCCTCTCCAAATTCCATTATGTCAAAAATGGAAAAATATCAGGCAGAATTTCCTCCCTGCTGGCAGCAGTCACAGTGACCTTTCTTTGCAGGCTTCTCTCAGCAACACCCTTGCTCTTGGTTTTGACACCGCGAACAGAGACCTTTGTTTTAAGACTGATGGATCAATCTTTGCAGGTCCTACGGGCAGCAGAAACCACGCACTGTATCTTGAGCAGAAGCTTTGCCTATCAGAACTTGTAGGAATTCCAGAAAGTGAAGATGCTTCATGCACGTTTTCTGGAAGAATTAACAAAAGCCTTCAGGTCTCTGCAAAAGTTATCATACCAGCCTTTAGGTGCAGGCATCAGCTCTACAGATTACAGAGAGCTGAGTTTTACCTTTCCAAGGCTGGTTAAAGCAAAGCCCTACCACTTTTGCCATGATACTGTCTCACTGAGCTTGAACATGTCACAATGCCTATAACCCTTCTGTCACACTGGTGTGCACCAGCCATTTCTGCTTTGAGATTTGCTCCTACTTGTAGTATTTGGAATCTCTGTGATCACTGCCAGCATATATCTGCATCTTAGCAAAATAATCACTACAGATTCCCTTGTGATTTTTCAGTTACTCTAAACATTGATTTGGGCTTACATGTGTAATATGAAGACCAACACAAAACAAATATACAAGCAGAAAACCAGAATCACCTTTACAGGAGAAGAATAATAGTCCAATTCTGCCATCTTATCCTCAAATTCCAGCAGAAGGCACAAGCAACTTGTTTAAAACATGGCCCAAACAGAGCTAAAGAATGAAAAAATGAACAGCCAGCTATCCATGCAAATATGAAGATCCAGTGAAAGTACAAGAAAATACAGTGGAACAAATTTTCTATATGCATGAATATTTCCACTTTCCTCATACTAGAGCATGCTGCATCACTCTCGGATCAGAAAACTTGCAAGAAATCAAACTGTTACGTACTCAGCTGCTCTCCCCATCCGAAATAACTCCAGTTGCCTGCACGTAACACAAATGGCAGCAAAGAATAGGAATGGAAAAAGAAAGCTTAGAAAAAACAAACTACAAGCATACTTCTAATGTATTTAAAATGCCTTATAAATTGTAAGCTTGAAAATGTAAAAGATTTTTTTCTTTATAAATACAACATTAAATTTATTTTGGGGCTTACCCCTCACTGTCCAGTTTGTTTGTAAGACATTCTGAAGATTAAGATCACTATAAACTCTAGGAATTATTAAGCAATCATGCATTTATTAACACAAGTAGACAAAATACTTATCAACGCACTACTTAGCAAAAGCAGTTAAACAGTGTTATTTCCTAGTACACACGTTATCAGGATTACAGACAGAATGTCCCAGAAACCAGTCAACAGTAGTATCTGATTCTAGGCTAAACCATGCAAATCAGGTTGCAAAAGTTGCTTCATGTTTCCACTTCTGCCCCCTTTCCAGAACAAAGTTAACCCAGAGATGAAAGCATCATACCAGCAATAATAGAGTGAAAAACTATCTGTGTGCATGTAAACTAGCATTAAGTGAAGAGCACTTTCTTAGCTAGTAAAAAAGAGCTCTCACAGCATCCTAAGGATGCAAATAGTCAAAAGTTAATTCTACAACATTAAGCAAATCTCTCAATGTTAAAATTAAAAGTGACAACAAATTCATGCTAAAGCCAAACTGTAATTTGGTAAGATAGCCAAGTTATTACTTATCAATATCCATGTCATCATCCCAAGGTCATCCTCTGTATGATGGAGGCAACAAATGACTACACACAACCCTCAAAGCACCTTGGAAGCATACACACAACTTGCAACTCGAAGAAAAGCTTCAGAACAGCATTTCTAGAAGACGGTGTGTAAAAAATAAAAAGTGAAGTTTAAAGGAGCATTGATGCACACACCTGTAATGTAATATAATGATGCTGTAAGTCCAGCAGGCGATAAACAAATCTTTCACATGCAGGCAGAGAACAAGCAAGAGCATTCTCATCCATCCATCCTACCAGCCTCCTATCTAGTTACCAGCCAGGCACACATTTCCAGGAGGGACATAGCTCGGAGGATTCAACAAATCCTTCACCTGCCCTCATTAAGGAGACTCGCAAAGTTAGAATGGGCTACTTCTTTGTCCTAAAAAAATCACAAACAGACTAGTACTTGAATAGGCAATAACTGGTCCTGTTGAATGACTTGGCTTCCCAAGGGTTTAGTCCCTATGTACATGTACTACAGAGGGGCTCTGCTGTCATTTCAATTCTACAGGGAAAGAAAAGGTGGGCAGGAAAAAGAAAAACAGGCACAGATGTGCACTAGCCCAAAGGAAAAAAAAAAAAAAAAAAGGCAAATGAGGGTTTAACCCTCTCTCCCCATCTGGGAAAAATGGTACATCAGAGCTACAACCAGGTTGCTCCTTTTTCTTCAGACATAAAAGGTTTACAAAGCAATGCGGCTCCTCAGACACACCTCAGTACTTCAGGGTCCCCAGACTCTAGGCTCTCACACACACATAGTGCTTTGCACAAGCACAGTCATAGCTCAAGTTTAAGTGGCACTTCTATTATCTAGTAGAGCTTCAAAGGTAGGTCATTCCCTTCCAACTCCTACAGGAGTAGTTAGAGCAAAAAAAAACAAAACAGTAACACAGGTATGTTTGCTTTGGTCCTTAAATGAAGCAGTTCTGACCAAGCATGCTCATGGAACAAATTCACTAATTTTTTTTTTACCAGGCTGATTTAGAAAGAGCCACAAATTAAACTGGTACAATGCTGAAAACATGCAATTTCCATGGAGTATAAAAGGGTTATTCCTCTCCTGTCTACAGGAATAACAAATAAAAACTTTTTTCTTGCCTACAGAACTTAACAAGTGAGAAAAACTGAAGTCCATCAAATTAAGCACGAGCAGACCACAGTCTGAGACATGACAAATGCTGCTTCTCTGGTCCACAGCAGCAAGTGTGACAAGCTATCACTTGGACAATTCATCCAAGCCAGCCGTGCTGGCAAGATGAAGATGTACCCAGATGCATCAGAAGCCTGCCAGGATCCACCAGACATTGTTTACATGACACTGACCACAGGGCTATCATCTCAGGCTTGGGTTTTTACGACAACAGAAATCCATGGATTGCCATCAGCTTTGACAGAGGCCTGAGCGTTTTTCACGGGAAAAGGAGAGGAGAAAGAGGAACATGCAACCAAGCTGGCAAAGAAAACAGAAGAAAAACACATGCAGCAAAGAGAGATGAGAAGGGGAGACAACCAGAAGAAAGGGTATGGAAACAAGGGGCAGAGAGAGTAGGAGCATCAGAGAGGGACATGGGGAGAAGGCTGAAGAAAAAGAGCAAGAGGTTGACAGAACTCTGCACTGAGCTTTAATCTGCTGCAATAAATATTTCATGTTAAAGAGAAGACAATTTCCAACTAATGTGTAAGTCAAACAATAGCTTATGTGTATCTTATTCCTGAAAATCTCAAGCCGCTAACATATGGGACAGCAACCTCAGCACATCCTTCCATCAAAAGGTTCCTATCTCAGGTAAACAGTAATAGGCAAAGGAAACCAACATTCAGGCATTTGCAACCTGGATTAGTATTGAAGATCCAGAAAAACTGTGTGGTGGCACAACGTTACTGCACTCAGACTACCTGCTAGTTAAGCCAACATCATTATTCACAAATGAATGCACATGTAACATGCCAAAGCAACTGGGGAAGAAATATCAGAAAATACTATAAATATCCAAAACCAGCATGCACATCAGAAAAACTACAGAGGAAATGGAGCTCACCTGTCCTGTACCTTTTCCCAAAGATAAAACTCCCAGACTGACAGACTGCACAAACCTCGGCACAAACCACTATAATGTGCACAGAGGGAATAAGGGGCTCTTTGAGGGAAAACAGAAAGTCCAACCCCTGCAACCATCTCAGACTGCCCCTAGCCCTCGTTTCCTTGACAGCAAATGGTCTGATGGTTAGCACAGTACTACTCACAGTTTCAATCTGCAACAAGGAGAAGACCACCAACTGCTAAAAACAAGCCTCACAGATACCAGGTCTGTCCTTGGAGGAGACACATTACCACTTCCCATGGACAAAGAGTCCTCAAACTGACAGCGATACCCCTGAACCAGCCACTGACCTGTCTACCTTACTGCTACCAAGTTCCTTATGAACACCATGAAAACCTCACAAACTTTCAAAAGTAGATTAGAGACTATTATTTCCATGCCTAAGACAAACAGCAGCTGATGCCAAGCAGGCCACGGTGGGGAGAAGAGTAGCTGTCTTTAGACACCAGCTCCTTACCCTGCAAGTTTTCTCACATTGAGAAGTTGGGTCTTGGCTAACCAGGGCATGCTACAACTGGAGACTAACTGGAAAGCAATGCTGCAGGAGCAAATAGAAAGAGATGCAATAACAGAGAGTAAAGGATTTTCAGCCAGAATCTCAAAACTCCATTTTTGTTTGTTTTTACTAACACCCACTTCACTTCAGCATCTAACATTTTGGATAAAAGATGAATTTATTAAAGATTCAACACATATGCTGCTTCATTTAAGATTCAGGAGCTAACAGTATATATCTCGGTCCTTCAGCATAATTGCAGACGACCTGGGCTGACAGTCTTGAAATTTTGAAGGTTAATGAAAACAGAATTTCTTTTTAGCCTTTTCAAGTAGTTTTTCTGCTTCATAAAAATAATATGCATAACCTCAATTTGTTAAGAAAAAAATCCCTTCCAGATCACCTCTGGGAACAAATTTAAGACTGTACAAACTTTAATTGAAAACATCAAGAAGTCCACAGAGATAGAAAATGGAAAGTTGTAATTCTAAAAACATACAACAACAACATACATTAACACTGGAATAGATGATACAGACAAGTCAAACTAGTTACTTTGTGTACTCTTAAATACCAACAGCGTGTGTCTCAGTTATCACATTACTTTGTATTCATAAGTTTCAGTACTCAAAAAATGAGGTTTCATATAAACCTCCAATTAAGGACTAAGTGATGCCAGCAGCCTGGTGCCTTGGAAGCTACAACATTCTTGTCGTTAACACATTTAAGTTCCCACAGTTAGCTGAACATAACATATGCTCATTCTGTGTCCCAATTATGCAACTATTCCAAGGAGGAACTCCTCCTCCCCAACTTCACACTGTCAAGTCTGGATCAGCAGGGACACTGTAGAGAAACAGAATATTCCAAGTTTCTAATGCAGTCTAATTTGATTGTCTGCTTGCCATTTTGTTTCACGTCTGTTTACAAGTGTCTGAGAGTGGCTGGGACATACTACCCCCATCAGAATACTATCATTTACTGCTGTCCACTGCTTACAGTCATGCTGATGAATTATTTAATCCTCCTGTTATATCCCATGGAGCAAAGACGGAGAGCATCTAAACAAGTTTATAAAAGTAAACTGAGCTCAGGAAATGACATTATATTTGGTGCTGATGAAGTACAGTTTATAGAATACAAATAGAGCTGGGAAGGTCCTGGTCAGTTCTTTCTTCTACGTTTAATAAATCCCCTTTTCCCCTAGCTAAGACCCTCAACACAGTGCACACGGATCTCAGATTCCATAAAAATATATGTTCTTCCAGTATTCAATGTACTTCCCAAAAATCAAATGTGGTATTTTAGTGGAATAAGCTTCTAAAACACAAAACAAACTTTGTACAGCTTTTTAGAATGAAAACAAGTTTTCAGTGACGAGGATGATCAAGGAGGTTTCATATGAAGTGCCACCATTTCCAGTTCAGTTCTGGAACACCACAGATGAAGGCTAAGATCTCTGCACAAAAGATGAGAAAGTACAGGAGGGAAATGAGCTAGAAGGAGTTGACAGAGCCAAGGACAGGCATTAAGAGTACAATGCTAGAGCACTCTCCTTGCTCACTACTCCCTCTTTTTGACCACATTTTACTCTAGTTTAGCATTCAGCTTATGCTGAAATTTTGTAGTATATTATTCACTAAATGAAATGGCCCTTCTGAACATTTTTACTATGGCTAAACAAAATCAGATTGAGAGATGAGAATTTAAGCAGGACTTGGATCACCATCAAATCACTGAGTTTCCACTAAGTTATTACAAGCTTGTTTAACCATCAATAGCTGTAGTAAAAAGAATCAGGCAGAGTGCCACTTAATTTTACCTACAACAGAAAAACTGTATCATTTCTGTCACTGCACTCATACCTAATACAGCTTCCTAGTCTTACAAATTTCTGGGCCACCAAGTCAGACTATTTGGCTAAGAGATGTAAACACAAGAATCAACAGAAGTTTTATATACTCCTCATGAGACACACTTTTGGACTACAGTGGAGCACCTAACATTACTTATATTCATAGTAGCAAAGAGGAATGTAATGTTGTACAGCAGCTGAGAGAAAAGATTTGGTGCCTGTTTTTCTTCTGATTTTCAATCTTGGACTTTCAGTACAGGCCTCATTGCTCAAGGATATATATTTATGGCTTGTGCATATAGCTGAACAATAATTTTTCTATCAGTTTAAAATCTTTAATTTTTAAAAAGGTTATATTCCACTGTGGTGACAAAATTCAAATTAATTTTCTATTATTGCTATGACATTAAAGGATGACTAATATAAAGTTTCAGAGGCCTTAAAAAATCCCCAGCAGAAAAAAAAAAGAAGTATTCATGAAGAGCACTAAAAAAATTATGAAAGCTAGAGTGATTCACTGAGTATTTACTTTTTTCAATCACTGCTTATAGAGAAATGTGTCAGTATTAGCAGTGCTCAGCATTTCAGGAAGAGCTTTAGGTTTGAGGCTTATTTAAAAGTCAAAGCTTTATTTCCTTGTCAACACCGTTCAGAATACAGTACATACTCTAGGAAAATAACAACTAACGAAGTACATTTGGGGGATCAGCAGCAAAGCCATAGATCTGCTCTCCTCCAGAGTTCAGCAGTAAGTGAAACTTTGCTACTGTATAATCCTCTCATATAGTCAGTATTTTTATTTTTAACTTGCATTTGCTGAGTACTTCTCCTTAGACATATCCAGTCCAGAAGCAGCAGCTTTAGCCTAAAAATGCAGGCAGACATTTTAGAGCAAGACCTTGAATTTACATTCCTTTGAGTAGACTTATTGTGCCTTCAGTCAGCCAGGCAGTGAGTACCCCAAAGCCACAAGAAAACAAGTCTCCCAGATGGGATTTATCCTAAACAAAGAGGAACAGGAGTTGCCAGTCACCCAGAAGCAGAGAGGCCAAGGAACTCGCTTTCCCAGCCCATCAGCAAACTATCACAAAACAGCTCATACAACGGTTTCACTTGTACAGGCAAGAGTAATTTTTCCTTCACCTCGCTTAATTAAAAAAAACGAACCAAAACAAAAAAAGGTCATTCATGTGTCCTGTTTTGAATTACACTTACACTGAACATTTTTTGAGGACTGTTGTTGTAGGGCTTACTGCTTGCACTGTGGCTGGTAGTTTTACTCTTACTAGAGAACAGCTTTTCAGTGACTGCAGCAGGATCTTCAGTGTCACCTACCTTACTTACTGTCTTGCTTACTCTTCCCAAACTGGCCTGTTCTAGACATGCTGTAGGTAGCTGTTGACCTCTGTTGTTTCCAAGTGCAGAAGCAGGCTGGTAATCAGAGAAAAAGAGCAAGAATCCAGCCATATAGCACACATCTCTTCAACAAGGAGGGTAATATTGCCTCCCAGCAACTACAGCCAACTATGTCGCCTGCCACTGCACTATTACAGATCATACATCTCTATCAGCAATTAAGATGGTCAAGTTGTGGCCTGCTTAAAAGCATTTTGATGTTGCTTAGCCTTGAGGCTTTGGTCTAGCAGATCATTTTTTTTATATATTGTTACCAAAGAGAAAAAATAAATCTCTCAATAGGATGTCATTTCAGCATATTTGCTGCCATAGGGTCAGTTCACCCAGTTGAACACAGGTGGATGGCAGTCAACATCTTCTTCGACTAGAATAAACCGCAGGATTCAACAACAGCACAAGATGGTATGCTCAAACATGTGCACATTTAACCTTAGATGGCTACAACTTCATTCCATGAAAACAGGCTGCAATGCATATCCTGCCAAACAAGCTCTTTAAGCAAGAGCTTTACCCAGCTGCCTTGGACCCAGAGCCTGCCCAGATCTTTTGACTCGCTGCCACCGCTTCTGCTGGAACCGTACCACCTGTGCTGTGGAAATCCTAGCAGCAGGGCTTAATAGCCCCAACCCAATGGTACATTAACAGCAGCATAAAGATGCTAGTATCCCCAGTGCAGCACCATAAACACAAAAATCAATGTGGATGTTACCAGGGCTTGCTGGGGAGTCAGGGGCAGTGAAAGCAGTCATCTGGCTTTTTAGCAGATGAAGCTCCTCACGCACTGTAATCTCAGCATTAGAATCAGTCTATGCAGAGGAACGTACAAGCCTTCCTGATGCATCAGTGGAATTTGAGCTTCTAAAAAGAGAATTAACAGGCATCAGAAATGAAACCTCTCAAAGTCAGCCTTTGGCACTTTTGAAATAGTAGTGAATGTGTAGATACAAAAAGAATTTTGCCTTATACATTTTGCAGAAATAGATTTCTTCATATATTAGTGGGAAAGAAGGATCAATACAACAAATTGAACTGGTACTGAATGACACTTATTCCTATAATACCTAGAAAATGTTTTGCCAGCTTTTAAGTGGTTAAAAGGCTGCTTATGTATCTACCACAAAGCCATAGTATTTTTTTCCTGCATGCATGTGTGCACACACACATGCATTCCAGACAGCATTAAGGGTTCGTTCTTAACCTCCTGGAGGAGATGATGTCTTGCTGCTTTCTCTCTGATCTGCTGGCAGACCAAGCATAGGCTATCTTCGGTTCTTTTTGCTGGTATAACAGTGTGTTAAAAAAGTTCTTCCTCTCCTTGTTGCACCAACTCACAATTCAGACATAAACAACAAATTTACCTTCTTCTGAAAAAAGAAACCCAACAAAACCCACAACAACAACAACAACAAAAAAACATAGCCCTCAGGCACGGATTTTACAGAGCAAAAGACATGCAAGACAGAACTGTGGCATGCCGTGGTCTACCAGGGTTTTACTGTGAAAAGAGCAACGCCACAGACTCTAGGAAGAAAAAAATATATGCAGAGAAGGGAGAATAAAGCATTCTTCAGAAAGATTATCAGTGAAAGATAACAGGGCAGATATAACTGGTTGATTCAGTGGCACTTAGGTTATCTTTTCTGAGAATCAGACTGAACAAATCTGTTCTCTTGCAGATTTGTAAACTCATGACAAAAGGTATAGGGCAGTATTTACAGTAGCTGATATTAACGAAGACTGCCAAATCTTTTCTGCAAAGATACAGAATACGTTTCTTATCCCAGTTTGCATGGTGTCTGCTCCAAGTCAGAGCTGCATTTAAAACACTGATGGAGTGACTCACTTATGGATTATAATGGACTTTTATGTTGCCAGAAATGATCTTCAGCATATAAGGAAAATAGATCCATACCTACCACAATAAATAACTTAGAGGTTATTGACTCAATGAATGCCAAAGTAATCAAATAACATTTTTTCAGTCTGCTTCATTTAAAGTGAATTTCCAGACAATAAAAGCTTGCTTTCTTTTTAATTTACATTCAATTTCAGGTTGCGGGTAAAAGTCAATATGAGGATGCTGCAGTTATCCAATAATGAGGTATGAGGAAATTAACAATTACGATTACATATAATAGAAGTGCAAACAAAACTGGATCCATGAGCACTATAGTGCTTTGCTTATTGCTTGGAATCACTGAAAGTTAAATCAATTGGAAGCATGTGATCTTTATGGGGCAGGAGAAATATATAGGGAAGCACAGAAGTCGGGAGGTAAAAATGAAATGGCTAAGTATGATGAAGAGGCAGGAACTGTCAAAATCAGCAGGGCTTAGAAGAGACTGTAAGTACAAGAACAGACCCACCTGCTTCATTTAAGAATAGACAGGAAGACCAAATCTCACATTACCTCAGAAATCATGGGTCAGACTCTTCTAAGAACAAACCAGTATTTGAGACTGTGAAAGTGGGCCTGAAAGCTCCATAATCTCTGGAAAATTGGAGCACCTACTTTGGGCTGAGATTTCCCACATCAGCATGCTAAGGTAGTAGCCCACACATGACCAGAGATGAAAACCCACCCTCACAGATCAGATGTTGACTTTCATACAAGGTCCAGCTCTCTATTCTCACGTCCAGCTCCATCGTTCTCCCCGTCTCTACTCAGGGGAGATGACAGAACAAGTTGCACCCATGCAGAAGATGGGTAAACAACCATGAGAAAAGGTGGTTTGGGAAAGGGAACATATGTGTGGAAAAATACAGAACCAGAACAGGACAGACGTGTAACCTAATTTTAACATGTAAGGACTTTATTTCCCTATTTAATGAACCTGATCCTGCCTGCTGGAGTTGGATTTTCTCTAGCTAGAACAAAGAAACCTGAAGAGTCTTATGAGAGCTGTAAGAGGGCTAAGGAGGACACCAGTTGCATGTGCAGTTACACCGTTATTTCTTGAAATGCAAGCTACATGAACTGTCTTCCTGTACTTTTGCTCGATACTGCACCTGGTTTTAAGATAACTTCGTATTTTTTAGGATTTGAGAAGATATTCTCATGGGGCAAAAACTACTCACATGGAGGAGTTTTTTTGCTCCTTCTAGATTCTTATTCTGTTGTCCAGCTGATTGTGTCCTGCTCTCAGCAGTGATCACATCTCATCTAGCACATCATGATGGAAAATTGGATTAGTCTTATAAGTGTTCTTGAGGATATTTTTATTATATCTAAAAATATATCTATCAATTATTTACCTACATGGTAAGAAAGAACACTCCGTACTCAATGTCGTTTAGGTGAGGGAAGGACACCCACCCTGCTCCTATGAAAAAGGGGGTTGAGTTCCTGCGTCATACACAAAGGTCAGGTCAGCTTTCAATAGAGAACAATCAATGCATCCTTCTGGGTTGAATTTTGAAGTTTCAAAGGACTATGCTACATTCAGGCAAGTTTATAACTCTTATGCATAGACTGATGCAGGCAGAGTTCATTTTTCAGAAGTACTTTTACATTAAATGTCTATTTTATATTTGTCCATGTAAATAATTAGATATTCATAGATGTTGGATACTTGCAGGTAGTAGATAAGCAAAAGTACATGCAGTGCCACAAGCTTTATTGAATTACTAGAAAATTCCTAAATACATTAACCACGTACTGCTATGAAATATTTAACATCGATTCTAATGAGTGTTTTAATCCCATGAATGATTAAATTAATTCTTATGCGATATTAATCATTCAAACCAGGGGCCTCCAATTTATTATTGTAAAAGGTCACTTTCTGGCAAGATGCAGGCTGTTAATAGGCAACACAAAAAGGGCATCTGCAGTTCAACTCTTCGCTCTGCCTATTTGCAAGAGCTGAGTTGGTCCTCCAGGGAAGAAACTGGCTACAAAAGCATGAGGATATAAAAGCACCAATGCTGTGAGAACAGGTGCAGCTACTT
>NW_009593746.1:167336-194147 GCF_000690535.1 Cariama cristata
CCCATACTTAGAAGAGTCAATCAAACCAGCCTCTTTCAAACAAAAGCAAAGTCCAGGGCACATAGCTAGGAAAGTAATTTCAGCAAACAACACATTCCTTTCTTGGACACTTCACATCAGACTTTGGCTTTGATCTTTTGACACTAGGAGTTTTGCAAACTATGCTAGTATATCACAGTGAAATACAAGTTTCTCCAACATTTCTTATTTGTAGGCTTTACAAATCAATTGTACCCATCTGACTACTCAAAAACAAACAAAAATTGCTTTATTCTTTACATACACTCTTTTTAAAAAAAGGGAGGACACGTTTGGCGTAACCTGTGGTACCACTGCTGGAATATTTTCCAATAGCTTTGCACATGTTCCAGCTACACAGCACATTCAGATTTCCTAGGCAATTGGTTAATGTCCATGTTTTGTTGAAGATAGTTTTAAGACAACATAATAACAGTATACAGATAAATTAATTCTACCAAAAAAAGGTAAATAGTAATTAACATATCCTAATGTTAACAGTTTTGTAAAGATCCTACAATCAGCCTAATGGATAAACAGCCTGTAAAGTGTAACACCCATGTCTTATAGGATTTGAAGTAGAGGATAAAAGATTTGTTTAAATTATGAGACTTGAATTTTATTAATGTTGTTGCCAAAAGTAGATAAGACATTCATAAGAGACATTGTTGAGCTTTCATGTATTGTACGTTAAAAGCAGCTTCAGAAATCTAATTTTGCAGACCATCAGATACAGTATGTCCTAGGTTATTTTTCCATTCATGTTTTCAGAAGCATAAAAAATGCAAGATGAGATAAGAAGAAATTAGTAAAAATATTTTTTATCCGTCAACACCACAGTGAAAAGTAATATCAAAGAAATTAGGCATCACGTACATAAACTTGTGGTGCACTTTAAAAGGCTACCAGCAGAACCTGTCTCTATCTACTCTCTTCCTCTTAAAATTTCATTAAAAAGCAATAAAAATAATACTCAAAACACGACATTTAAAGATAACATAGCCTGGCTTAGTTATACGAAAAAACTTACAATTTTCTTACTTGCGTCGATATTACAAGTCTGACAACCTAGGTGACTTTGAACACATTTTGTATTCCTATTGCACATGAAGACACAAACAGGTTAAAGACTCAACACCTGATTTCACTTTCTAGCAGCAGAAGCTTTAGACCAACATTTTGAGGGCACAGTTTTTCATAACTGACAAAAGTTACTTCACAGAGATTTAAGTAATTTTAACAAGAAAATATTGTTCAGATGTACCATTGTTTGATAACAATCAGTGAAGGAAATAAAGTACACTGAAAGAGTAAAAAATACTGAGAAGAAATAAAGTCTAACTTACAACACTGGGAGGCAGCACTGGGCAATGGTTTCTTGTGGACTTCCTCCTGAAAGGAATACTAAAGGAGAAAAACAAAAAGAAGGAACACAGACCGGTAAGAAAGCAAATGGTAACTTTATGAAACAGCTTTCTGAATACAACATGCCACACTTAAGAGAAAACATCCCTGGTAGTATCAAAGCATAAATATTCTCCTTAGTATCCATATTCAAACACACTCCCAGACATGTCCTCTTTTTTCACACCAAAACCAGGTGTGTTAAAAAGGGCACATCTGGTTAAGGTGCAGTCTGCTTTACTACAAGCATAGGCCCTGTTCTCAACTGTGAGACCTCAAATTAGACTTCTAGAAGATCTGACTCTCCACACCACAATGTCACTGTGACGGGGAGCTCAGAACTGAGTATAAGCCTGTTTACTTTCAGACACTCAGGCATGGCTTCAACAGTTCAAAACTCATGTGGGCTCACAGCAACACTGCAGTACGAGATCGAAGTGGTCAGATCTTTAGTGTGCCGGGCAGGGCAGTAACACAGTTTGCCCAGCCAACACTTACAAACTCTCCTGTGATCCACTGTACTTTCAAAGTGAAGAATTCTTCATCTCATTTAATACTAAATTAGGGAATATAGAGATATTTCAATTAGCCAGATTTGACTTTTTACAAAGCTGTTTGTTACAGCATCAAAGTGTTGCCTAGTGAAATGCTAGTGGTTTTATTTTGTTATTCTCCTCTGTTTCGTATCATACAGAGATATGAGAAAATTAGGAAAATTGAGGGAAATAATGAGAAAAGTCTTTGCTAGGAAAAAAAGTCTGATGACAAAGGAAGCGGCAACCTTAGCAACCTGGTGCTGCAATCTGTCCAAAACAGGGCCACCTGACAGCCTTTCCTTGGATTTTGTAAGGTTTAACGACCAGTTCATTACATGGAAGGTGACAACCTGCGGACTTCCGCTGTGGCTATCTTCCATTCTGTGCTATTTAAACTGTGCAACTGATCCTGAAAGGTGGTTAGTCTTATCATCTGCAAACTGCCAACTCACTGAGTTAATCAGGATTGTGAAAACAAGAACTGCTGGATCTCAGAGCACTGACTAGTTGACAAACTGGTGAAGGGAAGTCTGTGATGAGCAATTTCAGCAGCACAAGACAGCAATGGATTCTGAATTATTACACTCAGAGATCCAAAAACGGCAGTAGTTTGTTCTTTTTAAGGCATCAGCCCAACGGCTATCAGTAGTTCCAAAAAGAAAATTGAATATTAAGTTTTGTAGGAATAGAGACTGGAAAGCATTTTTATAATACCATATAAATTCCAAATGAACCTACTTCTTGAATACTGCCATGCAACTTTAGTCTGTTCATCCATTGTCTCAAGTGGAGACAGCTGAACTTAATACACAGAAAAGAAGAAAAAGGCACAAAGTTATCCTGTACTAAATACCACAATGCAGACTAGGACTGTACAGCCCAAAAGCCATGCAAGAAGGTGAGGCCTGTAAAGCTGAGTGGTACAGAGTGGATGAATGAGAATTTGAATTTCTGCAAATAAACCTGCCTCCAGTTGGTTTCACAACATAGCGTTTGTTTGCCCAGGGCAAGTAAGATATTTCTTCAGGCAACACACAATTAAGGTGCTGAATTCCTTTGCTACAACATAACTGACCTGGGTGCATTCAAAAGGCAACTGACATCCACAGAAGAAAAATCCATTGAGTGTTGTTAAATGCAAAGATACTGCCTCTGGCTCTGGAAGTTCCTGAGCTACAAGTTGCTGCAAATTAGGGGAATATGCAAGGAATATATCATCCCCACTCTGGGTTGCTGTCAGACATGGGATAAGATTAACCTTAGGTCAGGCCCTGTACAGGTGTTCTTACATTTTTTTCATTTTCTCACTGGTGACAGGGAACATCCATAATAAATTTGAGATTGTTAGGTTACAGAGATATGATTTTGTTACTAGTATTTGATAAAAGCATGCACTTAGTATGCAGGTGGATGGCACTCCAGGGAAAGGGAAGTCTCACAAAGCTCAGGGTATCTTTCAGCAAGTACCAGTTCAGTGGAGCACTAGAGGGCACCTATGCTTCACTGAAGTACCTGGCACAGACTGCTGCTACAGTTCCACAGGAGCAGGGAGGCACCACAGCACTACCACTGACAGACCAAATCACAGACTGAGCTTCTCATCAAGTCCAAGAGGTTCTCAAACTTCTAGGAAGGCAGGAGAGGTTGCCCTCAACCAGTTAAGGTTTTATCCACCCAAATACTGGTCTGTCCTCAGTCAAAAAAACCCCACCTTATTTTTCTTCATCTGCACAATAAACCATATGACTCACACAAGAAGCAGAAAAGAACAGATGATAGATGTCAGAACAAAAACCTCCTAAAGTCACTGGCAGAACATTTTGCAAGTTATCTTGCTATGGAAAGGTACCCATCAAGAGTTTAAGCAAGCACCATGTTTCTGCTCAACGATGTTGGCATGGACATGTGGTTTTGTTTGGGTTTTTGTTGTTGTTTTTTTGGTTTTGTTTTTTTAAGGCTAAACTTCTGGTACAGGCATTAATATGTCAAATCTTATTTTTCAAACAGTATGAACTGTAAAGAAAAGTTTTAATCATGTAACAGCATCTCAAAAAAAAAAACAAACCATTGTGACTTTTAGTTTACAGCTGTTCAGCCAACTAGACACTAGAAAAAACAGGAAACCAAAGCCATAGCTAGCAGGTACTATAATACAACAATCATATAAATTGAGCCATTAACAACTGCATTAGGACAAAAGCTAACAGCTCCAACAGTCCTCAGTTCCAAAAAAGATGCAGTATCTTGCCTTGTCTTCTTCCCAGAAACAGCCAACTGCAAAAATGCCCTTTTTTACTTGATTTCACAAATGAAGAGAACCTACCACAGCTTGTCAAAAACAGTTTCACCCTCTTCTGAGGTAAAGTATGGTATTATCTTTCCTTTGAGTGTATGTGCATCCACAGAACAGTTCTCACTGTTCAAAACTTCCAGCATGTAGAAAAATATTGCTTTCGTTAATATTAACGGCACACTTGAGAAAATAGTTCTGTAAACAGTTCATGGAAGACTTGTAAATGAGGAACATGTAGCAGTTACCTTAATCACTGGGATCCAATACAAAGAATAAAAGCAAGTTATAAGGCATTCAGGGCTACATTCATCTTTCAATTTAGATATTTACCTCATCATCTCCCAGTGAATTTATTTGTTCTAATTTTCTGGTCCAGTATCTGGCCTCTTCTTCAGGGATATCTATTCCAAAAGAATAAGTCACATCATCTTATTAACTGGGTAAATTTGCATTTATCACCAGCAGCATTAAAACAGGGAGGGTATTCCAAGCTCACACCACAAAAAAAGCCCCACACTTAATTTTCAAGTAATAGTACTGTCTTAAGCTAGCACTCAGGTAGAAAATCAACATTGTAAATAGTAACACAGTTCAAAGGCTTGCTTTCTTGTTTAAAACTGATGAACAAAACACACACTGCACAAAGGTAGGAAAGAGTAAGACAGACTGGTTCAGATTTAATTCAAGTATTAGATTTAAGAAGAGCCATTTCACAATGATACTAATACACTTGCTATATGCTTGATAACACATAGCAAGATCAAGACCCTCTTCTGGAGGCTTTTATAACCTCAAGAGAACAAGGGCTCCTTTTGAATAGCACATCTTACTTATGAACCTGGTGTACCACAAATTAAGTGTCAAAAGATAAATAGTCTCTTGTTTTCCTTTGCAGGTAATAAGCCAAATCTTTTGAGGTAATGAACAGTGTTAGATGCAGTCATATTCACATGAAAGCACATTTCTATTTTTACATCACATTGCAACTTCATTGTGAAATGAATCACAACAACTCTTTTACCTTCTAGAAGATTTACCAAGTTGATGACTTCATCATCATTATCAGCATTATCATCTTTATTTTGGTAACTATTTTCTATTTCACATTTTGAAGTAATACAGTGTCCTAATGGTTTGAAGGGAACACAGACTTCTGCCACTCAAAATTTTATCTCAAGTGCACCCATGGAGGTGCAGATGAATTGCTGTGAAAAGCTTAACACAAGGCAAGTTAGGTACAAAATGTGCTTGTGGAAAAGAGCAAGAGGTGCACAGCAATATAAATAACCCACTGAAAGAAAAATCATCAGTCAGGCTCTCAATCCAGGAGAATTAGGTAAATTATTTAGGGATGGGGGGTGTAAAATCATTGGAAAGAGGGAAAAAAATTGGGGTTGATTTTTTTTTTTAAATGCACTCAACATCCCCCTAACTGTAATGACTTCTGAATTTTGGATATTCATGGCCTGAAACTGCACAAAGAAACTTCAGAGCTCACACAGGAAGGAAATGGAGGGACTGCTCCAGCTAGACACCACCAACCCTGCAAGCTGACAAATGAGGATGAGCATAATACCAGTTCGGCTAGTTTTCCCGTCTCTTGTAACTCTGCACTCAGGTGCCTCACTAGGAGCCAGGAAGTCTACATCTAACAAGTTTGTTTCCCTGCAACGAACTGTACCGTACGAACACAGCCTCAATGATATGCTAAGCTATGCACTGGCAAGAGTGGGAGAAGCAGGCTAGGATGGTCCCCTGATGAAAAGGTCGTTCTAAAAGTTACATCCACTCTCACTCCTGAGAGAAAGAAGAAAAAGCTTTATTGGCAGGTGGGCATTTAATTGAGACTTACGATGCCTTCAGAAAGGACTAAGTATTGCTTTCTTCTTATAATTAAAGGGGATATCTGTCCTACATGTGTCCTCTCTCAGCCACACAAACCATTATCTTGTGAAGCCAGTGATCCCAAAACATCTGGAGATAATAGCGTCCAGCATACTAGAAGTCAAACCACTTTCAACAAGAACAAGGAACATGCTAGATTTAGCGGAATTTGAAGTTTCAGAAGAAAGTATTTCCTTGGCCTATGAATCAATGTCTACATCTTTGTAACAGAAACACCACTGTATTTTTACGCAACTAGTCTCACCCAGACAAGGGGTATAAAACAGGTCCCACTTGAGAAAGTTTTAGGGAACTGGAAACTGGCTCTAGAAAACCTGCATTAAGTAGAAAAAAAGACAACCTCTTTCTCTTTGCTTGAAGGAAGACCAAATTTATTTCAACCATAATACACAGAGCCAGTCATTCTTTCTGATGTACAGCACATCGCTTTTTTTTGTTACATGCAATTAGAAAACAAGGCAAGGGAAACATTAGAGAGTCTTCCACAACTACTGGAGTTGTAAAAAAACATGCATGCTTTTGATCATCAGAGCTGTGGATCACAGCTGCACAGATTTATTAGATGAGCTCAGCACAAATTAGGGATGGCATTCAAAAGAAATCTGGACAGGATTGATCTAGAAAGACGGTATCAATTAACTGAAGTGCTATCAGCATACAACCTGATGACAGGTAGGAGGACAAATTCCAACAAGGAACTGAAGCAATCCAAACATTAAAGCAAAGCCCACAAAATTTTGTCTTTGAAAGCCATCACTTCACTAAAAGAGGAAGAAAAACTCATGAACTGAGGACTAAAGGTCAGAATTAAAACAACTCAACTCTGGAGCCCAAAATCAAGACCAAAGAGATCTAGGAGGGATGAAGCAGTCAATTACCATCAACACTGCAAAAACTGCAGCTGTCTCGGTGTAGGCTTCAATGTTTTCCCATAGACCATGGTTTAGCAGAATGCCCAGGCATCAAGAAGCACCACGTGTCTCTTGGATTTATTGTTCCTATCTTGTATCCAAGCTGCCCATTTCATAAACAGAGTTATCAGATTTTTACTCCAGGATTGCTGTTTCTTATGCAAGTCAGAGATAAAAATCTGCTACTGCCTAGATATTGGCTGCTTTAAGGACATCTTGATATTGGAGAAACTCTTGTGATCAATACTAATGGCAGTACAGTCGCTGCACAGCAAACCTTAAACATGAAGCAAACAGCCTATGAAGTTGAGTCAAGTTACCTGCTCAGAAGAAGAAATGCCCACTGAGACAGAATTCTCAAGTTTTTGAGGAAGAAGTTTATAACTATTTTCTAGTTTCACCATCCATTTGTCTCAACTCAGTCAGCCATTGGGTTGAAGGTGGTTCCTCAGAATGCAGAGAATGGAAATCCCTAGTGCAGAGATCACAGAGTGACTGCTTGTAAGGCCACATCCACTGGCCAGGTCCTGCATCACTGCTCAGCTTTGATTGCAAGTTACTCTGCTATATTAACTTTTGCTTGTAAGATAAAAAGCTGAACTAGTCCAAACAGGGGCCATCTGATTCCAGCTCAGGACTCTGCTGACATCATCCTTGGTAAACAAGAAGTGCAAGGCCATACGTCAGTGAACAAAACTGCTGAACAAGAACAGAGAGGAGATGGGCAGACATGTTCACTAGCTTTTGGGGCTTCTTAATTTGACACCAACACGGAAATGTTGCAAGCTTTACCGTCCTTGCTCCTACTGCCATATTCAGCTCGAAAGCGAATGCCCTGTCTTCTCTGGGTTCCCAGTGCCAGAGACCAGTGAGATCTGGTTGATCCCTAAGGGAGGTGAAGCAAGGGAGACCCCATGGCTGGCAACGCAGGCAACTTGCCAGCCATGGCTCTGTCCTACAACACCTGAGCAAGGTGAGCAGGGCAGGCCCAGAGATCATGACCAGGTTCAACCAGGAGCCCAGATTAGCAAGGAAGTCCACGGTGATAAGGCAGGTCTGAGGTCAAGCCAGGAAGTCAGTTCACATCTGGGCCTGAATCTATGGGGTCCATAAGCAGACACAGACATGCATAAGGGGGTCCATAAGCAGCACACTCTATGGCTGAGGTGGAGGATCAGTCAGAACTGAAGGCTCAGAGCTGAGCAGAAGTGGGACTCCTGGGTTAATGAGCAGGGGGTGTGGGTGGAGGTCCCAGGTGAGGCTGCTCAGGGCAATTAAGACTTACCAGTGCACCCAAGGCCCTGACACCTGGGTACACTGCACCACCACAGAAACAGGGACACAGCACTACAGAGACTTATCAGATTGAGGAATGAATTGGAGGAGATTTGCTGCATCTATACAGATCACTTCACTCACAGTTAGACCTTCTCAGGTACCTAAACATGACAGTATTCCTACTTAGAGATCTCTAACTTGGCAACAACCAGGAGTTTCAGCCCGAAAGCTTTTCTTCACCTCAGGCTTGGTGGTCCTTGCTCTACTCCCTGCACATCACCTTGTGCCACCTGAATTTTTCCCAAGTAGCAAGTCCTGGGCTGGGGCACACCCGAGGTTGGTAAGAGTGAGAAGCAGCACTGGATGTAAAAGTGATATCCCTTCTCTCCCCCTTTCCTACAAGCCTTCACTTGGCTTCCTCTCTTCCCAGCCCCAATTTCTTCCCTTTCCAGAGGTACAGGAATCTTCAAAAGTTCTCACTGAAATAACTTCACACAGCTGAGCATTTCTCTTTCTGTACAGTTCACAAGCCAATAAAACAACAAAGCACATTTACTCCACCTGATAGATGGATGCAGATCAGCATGCCCCCAGCCTGGGAGTGGTGAGAACACGAAAAGCATTTTCACTCCAATTATCTACTAGAAACAGCCTGGCACAGACCCAAACTGCTATAGTTTGGGAGCCAAAAGCATTTTGAGTGCTCCATCCTGTGAGGGACTTGCACATAGCCACTGCACTTCTAAAAAAGGGGGACAGAGTAAAATAGCTTTTAAACAGCACAGTTTTACACTTGAAAAGCAGCATCTTGGAAAGTCTGTGCCAGTACATATTCACTACATCAAGACAGTAATAGCAAGACTGTTTTCTCCCTACCAGCAAATTTTCTAAACCAACCAAGAAGAAACGCCATCTCCCTTCCTTGATATGGCTGTCTTGTTCCTGAGAAGAAACAGATATGATCACTGGAGAAAGCTGCTCCAGGCTGTCTTCGTTAACAACTGCTTCCTCCCATCAAGAAGGCAGTTTACTGCCATTTTAAAGAGACTACCAAGCATAAAAATGCTTTGCACCATCGGGGTTAATATCAGCTCTCACTAACACTTCATACTTCAAATGCTCATGCTTTGCTGCACTTTTATAGAAGAGGATTTTCAGTCATTCTGTTTCTGCAAGATTGAACACTTAAGAACATACGGCTGGCAGAGCACATGAGATGACAGTCTGGTCCCCAGCACCGCAGTCCATCATACACAGATGCTCACCGCAGAAGGGCCCATGGATCTGCTCTCTCTCCTATATAGCACAAACTAATGTCACACTAGCATTGTGATCAGTAGTGTTGTAAGAGCTGCATCTGGAACACGCAATGGGACACATGGGGGATATATCAAGGCCACCATAGATGTTCTTTGTCCCATTAGAAAACTGAGTATTAACAAAGTTTAACTCCCAGATGACCTCAGGAAAGGCTGTTTTATATCACCAGGAGCAGAGACTACAACTTTCAACAGCCTCTGTTAGGATATGATTGCTTCCCAACTCCAAGCCTGGTTAACACTTAAAAAAAAAAAACAAAAAAAACAAAAAAAAAAACGACCACAGTCTAAGTTGCCTTCACCATGTACTACCACTAGCAGCATTAGCACATTCTGTGTTTATTTCAGCTTTAGCTGTTGCCATTCTCCAGAGTACCAGGAGAAGACATACCATGGAGGAAGAATCCTGAACACATCAGGTAGACAGAGAAGCGGCAAACTACTTTGGGATAAATATAGTGCAAACAACAAACCAGTTTCTAAACCTCTTTGCACGTACAATTATGTTTTACACCAAGGACTTCAGCTTTTCTGGTTTTCAAATGCATTTATTCTTTTTTACAATCCCACCTAAATACTATGAAACATTTTAAATACACAGATTGAATAACCTGGGGTACTGCATCTGTGTGCATCAACTAACCTCAAAGAAACAAGAGCAGCCAGAAGTGATAGGAACAGCACAGAAGCAAAGTCAAACAGAACACATTATTTTTTTAAAGCTGCTATCTCAGACAGCTGTATTTTACCAGACTTGGACAGCAGCACAAGCTGTACATGTGCACACATATCGCTCTGGTTCTCGTGTATCTACAATAGCCAGGAGATCTTCACCTGGGAAACAAAATGTGATACACAATATTCCTAAGCGTCACTCCAATCATGCCGTTATTAGAACGTTACCTCTACAGCAACAGAGCTGCCAACTTTAGAACTTCCACAGCAGATCAGTGATCCATTTAGTTCTCTGTGTATGTTGAAAGCAGCAGTTCCCAGCTCTTATGACAACATAGTCTTAACATGTGGGGCACTAAGAGTCCATACTACTACCCTCCACTTAAAGGGAGGCTGACCTGCAAATCACTCAGGAGAGATGCAGAGGCAGTGCTGTAGGCTGAGCTACCTCCATGCATCCCTCCAAGTCTCACAGTACCGCAAGGGCAGGTAGACAGAGCCTAATCCATCTTGCAGGGTCTTTATCCTAGAGGTGATGGCAGGAGACGTTCAGTCATGGTGTGAAGGGAAGCACTGCTGGAGAAGGTGATACAGGTAGATGCTACCTTCTAGAGGAATATCCCACAGTCTTAGTGCCTACCGCTTTTCAACCTGCTTCTGACCTTCCCCTGGCAGGACAGACTGAAAATGGAGAAGATCCAAGAAAATCTGCAGCACTCTTCAAGTGAAGAGCAGCAGAAGCCTTGAAAGAGCTAACTAATGCACCCCTTTTTTCCTGGACATTATGAAACACCAGACAGGCAGACAACTTTTCACACTCTAAAATAAAAACCCTTCAATACAGCAGTGTAGAGTTCCTGTGATTTCAGTATTTGGCATAGTAAGCAAAAAAATAAATAGAATATGCTTTAAATGATTGTGTTAAAAACAGAAAAGTCACAAAAAGCTTGTAATTTACTTAACGTTTTCAGTTTTCTGCATGAAATCCTACTTCTCAGAATTCTGTGTTCTGTAGAACATCATATGTTTTAGAATAATAGTTTAAAAAAACCCAAAACAAAGAGTCCTATGTTTTGGGTATAGTAGTAAGGAGAAAACATACTATTACTTGAAATATGTTTTCTTTCTTAAATCCAGGTCCTCTAACACATACTGGTTTACAGGGAGTTTGTTTTGCTATACTTAAAAAAAAAAAAATTTACAAAATGTAATGCATTCCAAAACATGAATTGTAGAAGAAAGCAAATTCTCTTTTGGATACTCTCTGAATACACACAATTAGATCAGAACTTCATTTTCTTTCAAAGCAGAGACAGTTTACAAGCAACTATGTCAGGATGAACCTAGATGAGATGATAGCGGCTGCAAGCCTTGTCCTCAGCTATGTGTGCTGTGTATTCTCCCTCCCAGAAGCCTAAACACTCGCCCCCAAAGAACCAACGTTTCACCTCACAAGGAAATCAAGTGAGTTGTTCCTCCTCTTACATAACAAGCAATTTCAGTAATAAACTTCCCCCTGACAGGGTGACAGCAGCAGTGAATCACCAGAACATTTTCAGGAGGAAGCGGGATGGCTCCAGACCAACATCAGACAGCTTAGCTGTCAAGACAGTTGAGGTGTCAGATACCTTTTCCCCATTACACACTGGACAGTAGTTAAAGAGCAGTGCCTGTTACATCTCCAAGGCTATCCACACCACTGCATTCACCCTGAATTGCACCATCCAGTGGGCTCGGCACTCAAAACAGTACACTCAGAGCAGAACATACAATTTGTATTGATTGCAGTGCTGCAGGGCCAAAGCCTGAATCCTCCCTTGCACCCGGAAGGGAGGTATAAGACTAATAGATGACCTAACTTTTTTCCACAGCAGATGGCCATCCTGACAGTTGCTGGCCAAATGCCAGTGGGTGCACAAATGCTCCACCAGTGCTTACAGCATGATACAAATTGCTCACGCTGGCAGGGGCTTGGCAGTAAAAAACAAGCAACAGGCAAGAGGGGAAGAGATGAGCCTTGCAATGAGAGAGATCTTCGAAACACTTCAATGCCCAATGAAGAACAAAAAAATACCACAAGCCCCAAAAACATCATCTCTGTTCCCGGTCCCAAGAGTCAGTAAGAGCTGGAAAGAGAAGCTATGTAACCTTGGAGGCATTCTAGCTAAGGCCTTACTTTTGGGGTTTGTTTATTTGTTTTGGGGTTGTTGGGTTTTTTTGTTTGTTTGTTGGGTTTTAACTAAAATAAAATTTTTAAAAAATAATCACACACAACTTTACTTGAGAGGAGTTTGCTCCAATTAGCTACTTTTCCACATCCTGTACTTTTCCACCATAAGTACTTGTGAGAAAAGCAGTTCTTATAACACCAAGTTATTTATACACTCTGCTAATGACAGTGTTCAGGAGCACCAAGAATTAATGTTTCACCAACTGAACTCCATGCTTCTAACAAGGTTTAAGTGCACCTACCACAGAACAGCTCTAACAACGCACTTGACCTCTTCTAGAGCCAAATTTGTCTAGATACAAAGAAGTGAATGTTCCAGGCTCAGGAACAAAATGTCTGACTGCACAATCCTGAAATAGTATTAATAGTTTCTTAAAGTGCTGTTAGTTTAAACATTCCAGTACTCCCAGACCTTCAAACCTTCCCTGTTTATTCTGATTTTGTTAAAGACAAACAAGAAATGAACACCAGCAATTTGATCTGGACTGAACTATTTTGACTAACTGAGAATAAGCACAACTTGATTATAAAACTCAAGTTGCTCCCACTTTCTCTCCACTGTAAGCACCTTGGGTAAGTTATTGAAATACACTCACCAAAAGGTAATTCAAATCTTGTGTCCAGCAAAATTTTATGAGGAGTCGGGTTTTTGGTTCCACAGATTTCATCATGTTTCATTACAACTTCTGCCTCCAGCGTAGACCACTCCCCAGGACCTTCCTGTGAATCACAAGACACAGGTGAAGTTTCAAGTCTGGCAGGTCCTTATGCAGCGACTCTGGCATATTTGCTAAGATAAAAGACTCCAGGAAGAGCCTTAAAGTATTATGAAGGCCCGGTACCCGATTTCAACATCAAATGACATCCGTTCGGCACATGCTGGTACCTTTTCTTCCAAATCTCAAATACCTTTACCAAGACAAGCAGCAAAATGCCTCCTAGCAGAACTACTGCCTTCTCAGTGGAACTGCAAAGGAAAGTCCTCAAAGGTAGGCACCAAGGAGTGCCTGGAGAGCCAGAGGAACTGACCACCAGCTAGACCTTACTGCCACATTGCTGCACATCGCATCTTTTATAGAAAATAGAAGCTCTCTCTCCCTGCTCAAATTCAATAATCTTTTAAATAAATGCCCTGAAATGTGAGGTAAAAAAACCAAACATGCCCTCCTTAGCTGCAAGAACCACCAAATTCAGTAGTTAGGGCAGTTACAGACATTGGCAAATCCCATTTCCCACTTTTTTCCCTTCATATTAGCACCACTAGATACCCCTCAACACTGCAACCAGAAGCTTTAAGAAGATGATGTAGCCATGCTCTGGGCCTACCTCAAAGGCCAGCTTGTCTATTATCAAGGCACCCTTGGTCTTTAGCAGAAACTCACAGAAATCTGAGCATCAGACTAAGCAGTCAGTTCTTAAGAATTCAGCCACTTGACAATTGTATGTATTCCTTAACAGATTAAGAACTGTTTTTTGAGTCCACGTGAGTGAAACGACACCAAAGACCCCTACTTAAGCTCAGTTTTGGTCTCACTATCTGCAGCTGCCTTCAAAAAACAACTGTGTCATGCCAATAGTCCTTTCCCCTCAGCCAGCCCTCCTTACTTTGCCAGTGGAAGTTTTGCTGAGGAGCACAGTCCTGGGCTGCACCAGGCCAGATTTGTAACACATTAACTATAAACATTGGAGCTGTCAAAATAAAGTTTCTGTGTCAGCTTAACCTCATCAGATTGGTGAATGGCCTTCAGAGCAATCCACACAGTCCCAACCAGGGTGTCCCAGATCAGTCCTTTGTTCCATACTTCAACAATTAGGCCAAGGTCCAGCCGACTGATCTCACTGCAAGAAAAGAAAAGGCAGCACAGGTAAGAAGAAAGCACAATACAATCTAATCAGCTCTGGGGTCCCCAACAGCAGAAGGACATGGACCTGTTGGAGTGAGTCCAGAGGAGGCCACAAAGACGATCCAAGGGCTGGAGCACCTCTCCTGTGAGGACAGGCTGAAAGAGTTGGGGTTGTTCAGCCTGAAGAAGAGAAGGCTCCAGGAAGATCTTAGAGCAGCCTTCCAGTACCTGAAGGGGCCTACAAGAAAGCTGGGGAGGGACTTTTTACAAGGGCCTGTAGTGACAGGACAAAGGGCAATGGCTTTAAACTGGAAGAGGGAAGATCTAGGTTAGATATTAGGAAGAAATTCTTCACTGTCAGGGTGGTGAGGCCCTGGCACAGGTTGCCCAGAGGAGCTGTGGATGCCCCATCCCTGGAAGTGTTCAAGGCCAGGTTGGATGGGGCTTTGAGCAACCTGGTCTGGTGGAAGGTGTGCCCATGGCAGGGGGGCTGGGACTAGATGGTCTTTAAGGTCCCTTCCAATCAACCCAACCAATCATATGATTCTATAATTCTGCTTTAGGTTCTGCATTACCACCATGATTATACCAGTGAACTCTTTCCACACAGCTGTGTCAAGCTACAGAGAGCTTCTGGAAGTGTGTGGTCGAGGTGGCTCATATGCACAGGGAACACTAGTTTCTAATGACTGATTTCTCACAGTTTAAAGCTAACTGCCCAAAGACTGCAAACTAAAACCCTGAAATACATCATGCATGGACTGCCAGTTGGGAACTTGTTTCTGCAGCTATGTACACAGGAGGAAGAAGTGTATCTTGGGCCAAAACCTAGAGGTGAGCTGTTCTTTGTCATCAGGCACCCCATTTCTAACAAAATGGGTGTCTCCTTTTACTTGGCAGCACAGCAACACAACTGTACTCTGGCAGGTCCAAACATGCTAATACTTATCCATGAGTGGAGCTGCCACACGGCAAAAGTAACAGTCCCAAACCCAGCATAGCTGCATCAGCAGCACTACCCATTGCTCAGAGCTATGTTGCACCCCTTCTGCCCCAGCACCAGCTTCTTTCTCTGCGTGACACTGCAAGGCTTTGAGTCATGCGAATCTCTGGCAGCAAGCAGCAATACAGCCACACGACCACCGAGTGCTCAGTTCTTGGAAATATTTATCTGAAGGTTTCCATTAACATCTTCCCTCTCAGTAAGGAAAAGATGCATGACAAATTCACTTCTTCCCAATGCTTCATAGCATTTATGCCTCCCTCTTCCATGCTGGTTTATAATGTGCCTACTTAAGAACAGCCTGAATGCTGGTAAAAACAACAAAGTAGAGAAGAATCCTGAGCAGTCTGTTGATATGCAACTGTCTCACACTTATCACGAAGCAAAGCTATTGTTCTTACTTCTTCGAGCTTGGGACTTCCCTTTAGTGCAATTCCCTGAAGTAGGTATCCTTGACACACAGTGCTGCTGCCTGCTGTCCTTCTGTCCAAATGTATTGACATTAAATTTAATAAGAGAATTTAAAGGCATATTAGTCGCTGATTTCTACAGACTGCCATCATGGCAAAAAAAAAAAAAAGAACTGATTCAAATCCCAGCATCTGTTTGAGCTTTACCTCAGACACTTCTTACAACTTTAAAAGAGAATGTTGTATCTACAAGGTTCAAGACAAAGCCTACAGCTACAGCAGAGCACATTAATATCTATTTTAAACCCAAGTGCTTCTGTTCTTGTTTAAGACACAGGAATGTCCAGTACTTGCATGACTCAGTCTACATAGTTCAAAATCAAGCTCTTCAACAGGCTTCTTACAAGTTTACTGCTAGCATCTTGAAATTGAGTCCCCAGCTCCCTCTGTTATGGATATGGCTACTCAATACGGCCAAACTAACAACTAGCCACCTGCACCATCACTGCTCTACCCTCCCACTGCTTGCCTCTTGGAAGATGATATTTATCTGATTGCACAAACTTGTAATAACAGAAACAACTGATTTTCTGCTGGCTGGATCAGTGTGAGGCCAGAAAGGGATGGGAAGAGATACTCTATTTCAGGCACGCTGTAAAACCATGTTCTTCGCTTCAACATACATAGACAGACCAAGGCATTGATGATATGACATTCAGCAGGTTTCTGTACAGAACTCCACAGGACAAGTCATCAGATAAGAATAAAAAATAAAAAGATTTTCAGCACAGTGGCTTTGATTGCCTTTGTGTCTCCCTTTCTCCACCTTCTGGTTAGATGCAGAATAGCTTCAAAGAACAAAAGAGCTGAGATTGGAATTTGGTGTCCCTCCCTTTCCACACGCACATAGAATTTAAATGAAAGATGCTTCTAACAACTTCAACACCGATTTAATCATCATGTTCTAAACATCAGTTTGCTTTTTCACTCAAGAGGTGCTCGCTGCAAATATGCAGTCCTTTTAAAGCTGCTTCAAAATTAGATGTCCCCAAGGAACACATTAAAGTGCTTTACTGGTCTGTTAAATAAACAAATCTCAAACAACCCTAAAGCCCCAAGTTCTGAAGCGTTATGTCTCACAACGACTTTGGAAGCAAAAACAATAAAGACAGATAGAAAGCATTTTCTTGGTTGTAGTCTATTCTTCTACTATGCCTCATAAAAAAAGGTAAATACACAGAAGATAAAAGCATTTTCCATCTGGGAAAAACTACTGTGTTCAATAACCTTCTCCAACTCCAGAAAGAAAAAGAGCAAGCCAGTGAATAGTAATATTGGAATATCAGTGTTATTTCTCCTGGGATAAGTTAATATACACAGGATCATGCAAAACACCTTCCCTGCCACATGCAATATTTTTGTTATAAAAAAACCACATCAGAACAACTGTCTGTTGCCTGGCTAAAGCAGGGGTGATAATGGCAATGTAGTTCAGCTAATATTCTCCTTTGATATCCCCTAGCAACTAATTATGGAGCGGCACAGTGACCTTACAGCATGCTAGCTAAGCTCCCAGCTGATATCAAAAAGCAGTTCCAGGAGCTGTTTGAGGGGAAAGAGGAGGAGCAACCGTGAGAGCCATCATCCAACACAAACAAGTGCCATTCTTAAATAACCAGTGAGCAGCCTTCTCTGTAGTTGGTCATATTTAAAGCTAGTTCCTGTCCACAGGATGAGCACAAATCACAGGAAAAATGAGTTAGTAGTCTGGGTATGGGCATGTGATATGGCAGACAGGTACAATTCCCTGCTCCAGCCTTAACCCAGTCCTGCATGGTTTACATCAGTGATAGCCACAGCCTCTGTCTGACTAGGAACTGCAGAGCTGAGAAGATGGTGGCATTCAGGAGCACACATTTCGCCAGATGCCAAAGGACCTGTCCATGCAGAAGCACACACCTTATGTGCTGCTCCAAAAGCAGAACGCCACCAAAAAAGGGAGATGGGAGCACAGCTACGATGGCAACACCATGTTGACACAGGTGAACTCCTCAACCAGGGGCAAAAGCTTCCAACTTTCAGCAGAGGAGAACCAACTCCTGCTGGATTGGGAAACGTACTCACAAAATCCCATGTAGGTCTCTTCCTATGGATAGTATGTAAACACCTCAGATGCATGCAAAACCAGCAGCACTAGCTTTGACTCCATAAGATGAACACAACATCATTCCCCTCATAAAACCAGTGTTCATGCCAAGTTCAGAGAAAAGCACTTGAGAGTCCAGGATTTAGTAATTTCATTCATTTTATCTTATAAAGCTATAGAAATAGAAGCAGATGCAATACATCAACTAGTCATTTATCCACCAGCAAAAAAACCACCATTCTAAAAGACACTGGGAAATCCCTAGCTATGTGCTAGGACTACCAAGACTACAGCAAATCAGAAGTGCCAACTGCACCAGAAACCCTGGGAGAGCTGGAACTGGTTCTGCTCCTCATAGCAGGGACTGGCAGCCCCTAAAACTGCAGCAAGGGAGCTAGAAAACATATTCATAGGCACCAGGCCAACAATGAAACATGTTGAAAACATCAACACATAAGAGCAGCTCCCACACTGAGGTAACCGGGATCACCGTGCGAAGGCCCGGAGTGCACTAACAACAGCCTTTAATTGCCCTGACCAGCCTCATCAGTGGCCTCCACCCACATCCTCTTCCTATGGCCCAGGAGCTCCATTTAAGCTCAGCTACTGGCCTTCAGTACTTGCCTAAGCTTGTCTCCAGCTTAGCCACATCTATGCCCATCCCTGGCCACAGACCCCATCAATCCAGGCTCAACCCACAGACTGACTTCCCAGCTCAACCTCAGACTTGCCTTGTCACTATGGTCCTGACAATTGCTGGACTATGTCTGACCCTGATTATTGTTACCAGACACAACTCTGAGCCTGACTTGCTAACCTGCACTCCCAGCTTGACCTTGGACCTGCCTCATTACTATGAACTTGTCTGATGACCCGATCTCTCAGCAGACACTGGCCTGATCCTTAGGCCTGTCCAGCTTGTGCTGCTCAGGTACTGAGGGACTGGGCCCTGGCTGGTGAGGACCTTGCCCCAACAGCCATCCTACCACACTCTTGCTTCTGGCTCCCTGTCCATGCAGGAGCAGCCGGCCCTCACTGCACCTCGACACACAGGCCTAAGAACAGGAATCCAGACAACCTGATACTATTAAAGGACACAGGCTACTCCAGTCAGCCCGCAGCACCATCAGAGACAATCTCCCAACACACATCTCCTTCAGCACAGGTCAGTGTGTGCAACAGAAAAGCAAATGATTTAGGTCATCACCAGGCTTGCGCATTTTACCTACTTAAGGACTCCAATTTATACAACACAATAGCAGCTCCATATAAACGTCAGTGCTGTGGAAGGACTCAAACACAAGCACCTCATCATTATGCAACACCATACTTACAACATGAAGTCCTGTTCCCAGCAGGGTTGGTCACCTCGCACAGCTACTGTCGTGCTCTTCACATTTTGCACTTTCAGGGTTACATATGTATTGAATTTATCTGGGGAACGAGAGGCAAAAAGTTTTCTCCTTCAGTATACCCTTTCACCACATAAGCGCAACATGTCAAGGTTTTCAGTCTGTACATTGCAACCCAAGGGAACCCAAACCAAAAAGCTCACGTGGGAAGACATCACTGGGTTAAGCAGCCAAATGTTCAAGATGTTTTTCACCTGACATCAGATTTTCAACCACAGTTTTTTTAGAGATTCATACACAAACATTAAAAAAGGCAAAAACCAGGCAACTAAGCACTTGCATTAAATCAGGGACAAAGCAAGAATGTAAAATCCTGAAGAATATAGACAACTGTGTGTAAGATGCTGTTACTGAAATGCAGATGACAGGAAGAAGAGAAATTCTGAAGGAATAGGGCCTGTCATGCAGACTATGCAGAGCAAAAAATAAACTTGCAAAACACACAGGCAAGAAGCCGTTGGGCTGATCGTATCATCTTTTCCCTTCAGACCTAATTGCTCTCCTAGTTCCAACCTGGTTTTCCACCCATGAATCTACAAAAAACTTTACAGTGCAGTCAGCAGCAGAAGGAAAAATAGTGATCTATGCTAAATGTGCTAAAACTGGTCTGTATTGCTTAAAACAGCTGACCTAGAAGAACCACATTATACTCATATTTTGACAACACAGGCTTTGTTTACATGTTTTGCTTTTTATTTTAAATCTGAAGAAAAAGCCTGGAACAACTTTTTTCCTAGTTGTTGCTACCTCTTTGCTAATAAAACCAAAAGCAGCCAAGCACAGACACACAGAAAGTTTGAAGATCAGCATCTGAGAGTGAACAAACTCTCTTTTAAGGGGAGTTGCCACCTCAGACCTATCTATCAGTTTCATCAAGCCTGGAACAAGACAAATGCTAAGTAGCTAGAAAGCAGCATACGTATGTTAATACTTCAACACTCTGCTGCATCTATTCCCAGCATAAGTTAGATCACAATCCATTTTGATACTGTCAAAATACGCATGCATCACTGCTGTGGACTACTATAGCATGTCCCAGCACCTAGCTTCAAATATGCCAACAGAAAGGGAGGAAAGGGAAACTACATGATCCAGAAGCTCAGGAAGAAGTGGAGATGACTGAAAGTCAGATGCCCTCATTATCTAGCTACATCACCTGCATCCTCCTGGGACACTGGTCTTGTCAGTGAAACTACATGCTTCAGCTGAGTTAAACCTAGACTAAACTAGACTACACTACCTGTGAGCAGGCATCTTGATTAGACAAAGGATAAAGTACACACTATCTCCCCTCCAGTCTGGGTACCCAGCTTTCCTTTCCTGGAAATTCAAGATTGGTGCATACACAAATCTTGATCTGACATGGGGTATGGACAAAGAGACTTGGGAAGCTTTCCCCTATAACCCGAGGATGGCTATATCAAGAAAATAAAGCTGAACAAATATGTCATGAATACAGCTGTGCAACTGTTTTGGATTTAAACACATGAATAGGTGTTATTCCAGAAGCAAACTGTTTATTCTTTTGTAAAGTGTAATCAAATTTCATTCAATAAACATATTTTCCTGCTAAGGTATTCCTTGCTAGCTACTGAACCCCAGCGAAATAGTTGCCTAGACTGTAAATTCTGGGTGTCACCACCTGTTTGTTTTTATTTTATTATGCAGATATAAAACCTATCGTATGGAATATCAATCCCAAGCACAGCCATTATGCTGTGCCACTTAGGAGAATGAATCACTTCTGCGGTACCATCCAGCAATCCTGATCAGGATCGAGGAGGCACTGAATCAATCCAGACAGGCACACACCAGTTCTGCTAGGTGGACATTTTCGGATCCTGCTTTTAAGGGACAGAGGAAGGATGAAATTAAAGAGCAGGGTGGGGTGGGAACTGGTGACAGAAAAGGAACATCCTTCCCTGTCCATCACCTGTTCAGGTCAAGTGAGCAGGTGGAGGTTTCTTAGCACTGTGACACCAGGTCACAGGTGCAAGCTTTCTACTAACTCAGGTTGCCTGGAATCTCAGGTGGCTTTTGTCACTCCTAAGGAGAACATGGAGGAGCCAAGAGGAGGCAGATGAACAGTGGAGGGAACAGCATGAGCAAGTGTGAGAGAGCAGGTGTTACCATTGCTGCGAACAAGCAGTAGAGCGTGGCTTACCTGGTGGTCCTTGGAGTTTAGCTTTTTTTACTGTAAAGAGAAAAAAGGAAGAGAAAAAAAAAATAGGCTGTTAGTGATTTTGTCCTGCTACAGTTTCATTTGAGTCACAGGGCTTCCCATTAATTGGGCAACATCCCTAGTAGAGGCCTGGTAGATGGAAAGCTGCACTCATTTTAACAGTTTAACAGATCCAGAGAGAAAACCTCGTCTGTACCCCATGTCACCTCCCTAAATTGATACATTCAAAAATAATGTAAGATTCGTATTTGGAAAGTAATGTGATATAGCTAAAGCAAAGCAATTTCAAAACCAGTCCTTTGCAATCAGAAGTTACTGCTGCTTAGCAAGATGTCTTTTCATACCCCCTCACTTACAAAGTTACAGACACTGTAAAAGAAATAAACATTTCTTTATAAACAAAGAATCTCTCCTAACAGTGCAGAGCAGACTTTCAACCACAACTTGAAAATAATCAAGCCTGAAGACTAGCTCTATAGTACGACATCTATAAATCAAATTAACCCCCTATGTCAAACAAGCAGTAGTCTAAACTCAAATGTCACTTTTCCGAGCTCTCCTCTGTTAATTTAATTCCAGAAGAGTATTTATCAAAAACAATGGTTAAAACATAAACCAGCACTGGCTCTTATCTCACCAGATGGAGAAGGTCGTTGTCTACCTTGGGGAGATTTTGTTTACATTTCTCTTTTGCAAGCTCATATCTTCTCTAAGTATAAGCACTAAGAGAAGACATCTCTAGGCTTTAGCTAGTTTTCCCAGTGGAAAACTAACATTAAGAAGAAAACACATGTAACAAGCTAGGAAGCAAGACACACCAGAGAGCCAAAAGATTTAAAGACTGGTGTAGCTAAGTTTCCTCCAGAAAACAGAGCAACCAACACTTAACTAAAGGCTCACAGAGTCTAACTTCCAAGATAAATGTTGTAGAAAGGAACATTAAAAAATAAAATAAAATAGTGTCCATTACACAGTTACATGTACAGAGCTGCAATGGAGTGTGATGCTGGAGAACACCCTTGCAATTTGAGGAATTCTCCTTTACAAGCATTTACAGTCCAGGTGAATGTTTGCATGAAGAAAATGCTGTACCAGGTGTAGTGTGAGACAGATGCATGTCCAACAGAAGTTAGAAGAGCTGTAGTTTTTACCTAGACTGCCAAGGCCCATGAGACTTTAGGTCCAAAATAAACAGGCTCATCTTCTCCTCGGTTCAAGGCCTGAAGCATTCCTGATGCTAAACCTAATGGTGCAGGCAAGTCATACAATGGTGGGAGGCCAGTGTTCCTGCTAACTGAAGGTGCAGATTCCTTTTTAACCTCTAAATCAATTGGTCTGTTTAACCACTGAGAAACAGGTAGGGCAATCTACCCACTTCCAGGTGCCTTTGGATACCACACAAAAGCAGGCATTTCATTAAATACTGGAGTGGGCAGACACCAGCTTATCTCTGATCCTCCCCTCTCCCCGTCTTTGCAAGAGGCAGGAGACAAAGAAACAAGTGCATGTGCTTGAAGGAAGGAAAAAAGGAGAAAGAGGGCAGGAGATGCATCATAAGCTTCCACTGGTCTCTCTCCCTGTTTGTAACAAGCTCGATTGCTATTAGCAGGGAAGCAGAGGCAATCCCAGTGTGGAAATTTGGTATTATTTGTCAAAAAAGCAGCCAGAGAGGGCCAATTGCTCCTAGACACAGAGAGGAGATGCTGTCTCTGCAGCAAGAGACATGGAAACTAAGAGACAGATGCTGTCTGTACATTGTGATCTCAACCTCTTAATATTTAGAGGTTCATTTGATGAACAGCAGCAAACCCTGCGCTGCCTTGGCATGCTGAAAAGGGTACCTGTGTGGGGCTCCAGCAAGACCTGTCTCAGGGCTCACAGCAACAGGGATATCCTGGGGCAGCAGCGAGGCTAAATGAAGATCATGAGGCTGCTATGGACCCACAGAACAAAAATGGAGTCTTGTATCTTTAGGAACTACCAGGAACGAACCCCATGCCTCCTAGACAACCCGCACGTAACAAATGACACCTTTAGCTGCAGAAGGATGGCTCATAAATCACAAACCCGGGAGTCTCATCTTACCAGTGACTGTTTTGCTCCACCTGCAAGTTTACACAGAATGTCCAAAAAGTTCCCAGGAAAAGTGACTTGGACACATTTTCACTTTGTTAGCCCACTAGAAAGCACTTCCTAGGGTTGTGTAAAACCGTTGCAAACCTGCAGCTCCCACAATACCTCTGGATCAGGACTGGCTGTGCGACTGCAGGGTTCCCCATAAAATACAGTGAGTGTCTGGGAGTTCAGAGCTGGAAAGAGGTGTTAGACATTGCCAAGACCCAGCCTGTTCATCAGGCCAGGGAATTCACCATGCCACCGCCAAAGGATCACAGCTTTGCAAAGGCAGAATAAGGTTAGCTTCCCTATGGAAACTTTTGTACGCACATCTGCTCCTTCTGTCTGATTAGAGCTCCTCTATGCCAAATGCTCAAGAAAGGACACAAAGGAGTAACAAAGTCCCGAAGAAGCCCGACGCATTAACAGTTAATTACTCACAGAGTTGCAACAAAGGCTGAAAACTCATTGCTACGCCAGGGGCAGGAGGACAGTAGGCTGAAGCTCTGTGAAACAGCACATTTTGTAAAACAAAACCTCTATCACAAAAGGAAACCATTCTCTAGAGCACTCAGCAACACCAAGTTTTACACATACAGTTGTTTCCGCATTGCCACAAAGTAAAAACCTGAAGACAAACTAAGTTAAAGGTCTGGATCAGAGATTTCCTGACACACTCCCATTTATCCCACAAGCACTTCTGCGCTCTGGGGAAGCTTCATCTTTAAACTACCTGGAAATGTTAAATTCCAGAGTTTCAAATGCCTTCTCTCAGCAAAGTGGGCAGCACAAAAAGTCCAGCCATTCAAAGGTAAACATTGAACTATGCTGATCCTCCTACACCACTCCACTGCAACACTGGAAGGAAAGGACACCAGGGAGGGAATGAAAATGATATAAAATTAGAAAGCAAAGACAGATCTAGTGCTTTGCAAGCACTGCATGATACAGATGCCCAGAGATGCACCTGCTATCATTGTGCACACAAAGGTTCATTTAATCACTAAAAAAGACTTGGGTATATCAAAGACACAGCTATTGCAACTCAGTTGAAGGAGCTGTTAGAAAGCAGGCAGGTTGCACTGAAATAACCAAATGCAAATTAGACACGCAGATAAAAAAAGCAATGAAAATTAATGTAAACATTCACTTCATACAGATTTTTTTTTTCTCTGGGAATCTCTCATCATTTTCGTGTTACTCTAAATAAAAAGAAAAAAATTAAGTTGAAGTCATGCCTGCAACTTTAAAAAAAAAAAAGCCACAATAGGGTTCCAGATGCTCTACAGCTGTCAGTTACAAAAGGCTGGAAAGTCAGACAGACTCCTAAAGACTAGGAAAGAAAAACAGAAGCCAGAAATTGCAAAAAAAGTCCAGAATCATTGTGGGAGGGTGGAAAAACAGCAGCAGAATGTATATCAGAATATTCTCAGACTCAGTTCTACAGAGAAACTCTACTATCCACTTATTTTTCTACCAGTTTGAAGGACACTTTTTTTTCCTGACTAGGTGCCCCATAGACCAGTCAGAGAACTAAAATCGAGCATGTCAAAGTACTGTGACGTTCAGACAACATATTGCTCAAACCTCCCTTAAGGGGTAACAGGCTTATACTCAGTTAAAGGGAACCTGGGTGTTCTGAACATCTGCAGGTTCATGATCACCGTTAACATTTGTTTGCAAATCAGAGGGATGCAGACACAGGGACTGCCTGAGCAGATGGCCAAAAGATTACATCCTTACTAAATCCAGCACATGCTTACAAGCTGGTCACTCACCACACTACAACAAAATCTACATCCTTACACAGAGGCCAGTAAAGTGCCATGTAGGGGCTGTGGGAGAAATTAGAAGAATGCAAGGATGCAGTTCAATTAGTGCTCTTAAAAAGAACTGCAACACTGGAAGCAGAGCATTCAAACTGCATTTTCACAATTAGCCATTTGACAATAACTTCCTCTTCCCTCTGAAACATGAATGCAGTGTTAATGTGTTTTTGAAAGCACTGTAACTCCTACAGTAACTGTTCCAAGCTGAACAGCAGAATTGATACATATTTCCATTTCACTCTGTGCTTTTCTCACCTTTTCCAGGTACTCGGACTTCAGTGCACAGTGATACGCAGGACTAGGCACAAAGGTTGCTTAAGCAACAGAAATAAGAGACCATAGCAAACCACTCATACAACCCAAGACTAAGTCAACACACCGAATTCATAGCCTGCACACCCTGCAGCACACACGCAGAAAGGGGAATCCCTTCTAGGAGGGAAGCACTGGCTAGGCAGTGGTCCAGCCCTTCAGGTCTGTGACATTTTCTGTAACTGAACCCTGGTAATAATTTTGCTGCCTGAACTCTGCACCAACAGCTCTAGCACATGTCCTCATTCCAGAGCCAGAAACTCAACACCTCCCACTCACTTCTTGACAGCTATTTATAAAATCCATGAGAGGCTGGCAAGTGGCCCAAGACCACTGCATATAGCAAGGGCTGTTCTGTCCCTGGGGATCCCACCCTGACACACAGGTACACGTCCCTCCCCTGGAAATCAAAACATTTTACATGCACAGCCCCTGCACATCCTCACCTCCCACCTGAGGGCGAGGAACCCTTGTCTTTCCCAGTACCTGAACCCAAAAGGTGCTCCAGGCTGGAGGAAGCAGAGGCCATGCAGTGACCTCACCCCTGATTTTAACTCAGTCATTGTTTGGTTTCACATGATCCCTATAAAAGCCCAGCAGCATCAGAGGTAATCTATTAAATGCAACTGCACGTGCCGTAGCAGAACAGCAGAACTGACTGTGCCATGAAACTCCTCTCATCCCTTCATAACTCTGAGAAAGAAAGAGCTGGATAAAATAACAGTTCAATGGTTTTCTGAGCCTGTTACGAAGATTCGACATGTCAAAGCCACCTTGGTATTCCCAGCCTGAGACAGGTCTAAAAACAAAGGCTCCACTGCATTCACAGCTAAATTATGTTCAGAAGCAAAAGATTTTCCTGAACAACTCGGAAGAAGGATAGCTGCAGAGGAGGCCCCAGGGACCCACCGGCATCCAGCAGCACCTCGACAGCCTCTGCGGTCACTGCAGAGAGCCCAGAGCAGGGTCCACTCGGGTTCCCTCTCCTC
>NW_009593746.1:194168-198031 GCF_000690535.1 Cariama cristata
CCCCAGCCGAGAGATTCCTTCAGCCTCAGGGGCCACTGAAAGACAAGAGACTTTTGGTTTTCTGCCAGGGAAAACAAACCACTGGTTTACGTATAAACACTGTTCCAGTCAAGCAGCAGAGAACACTTTATGCGTCAGCATATATTCTTTGAGAATGATGTAACAGAAACGGAGTGGGTACCTTCATGTACCAACAGACATAAAAGCTGAGACCACATTCACAGTAAAGGGACGATAACATTTTGTTGTCGCTTGATGTGAATGGAGGGCTGCGCTGCCGAGACAACTGCTCCACTGCCAGAAGGAAGAAGAGCCACGGTGAAATGCCACTTTAGTAGGTAACTGGCAGAGAGCAGGAACATAGTGCAGATTTCCGTCAGTACCTGAAGAACTAAGGTTGCATCTTTTCTGACTACCAAAATAGTACCTGAGTATCTATCACCTGCTTGACTGAGACAACTGTGTAGGAATCCAGATAGCCTCAACAGCAAGCCATCGGTACCACTAAATTTACCTTAACTGAACCAATAGATCGATCTGTTTTCATAAGTAATCCAGAATAAATGGAATGGACACATAGGAGTTTATTAATTTTTAATAGTTCATCAAAATGAAAAAAAAAAAAAACAACATTTTTTACATTGCAGTTCCCATTCATATAGCAAAGAGTTTTCCTCAATTTGACCACTCTAAACGCTCACAAGGACAACATGACTTGCCTTTCTCAAAGCCTTGCGAACCATGTCAAGTAAAGGGAACGTATGCTCCCTTCAGCAACCAATGACATTTAAAAAGCAACTACTATCACTGTTGGATCCTTCTCAGGAAGGGCCAGGGGGAGGCACGGGGGGAGGGGAGAGATTCTATTCTGTTGCCTGTGGTAGCAAATTGATCTACCCAAGGGATTTCCATTTTGCCAGATGTCTTGAGAATGAATTAGAATCCCTTCTAATTCACATGAATTAGCGTCTTCCAGCTCAGATGATCTGCAAATTCATTACCCTGTCCAGACATACACAAAGCTACTAAGTTTATTTGATTTACAATACAATTTCCAACAAATAGCTTTCTACCAGTCACTCCACCCTTTCTGCCCCCCGGACAGTGACTGATAGCAGCTGGGACACATGTGACTGCTTGGAAGGGTTTTCCAGATTACTGTGCTAAGAGGAGACACACTAAATACTAACCCATTTAACTTCAGCACCATTTCATTAGGAAATCCAGGAAAGTACTACATAAAGTACACATCCCAATAACCCTCCACAATACCAAATCTCACTAGATGCTCCCCTGTCCATCTGTAAATTCTCTGGTTAGTTAAGATCCAGGCCTTGCATGCACACAAGTGTCACAACCCACTGGTAGACAGCACCTGCTTTGTTTCCCTCCAAGCCCAGATACCCTGTACCTTGGGGCTGACAGACGCTTCCATTTCCAATGCAGCTGCTGTCTGGTTCTGCTTACTAAGCTTCACCCCAACATTTGTTTCTTGCCAGAATTTTCAGTCCCAGGCTCAGTGTCCCACTACCTGTATAGGCCAAACTTTGGTAAGTAAAGTACTGAAATCTACCCAGAAAAAGCATAGCTTTTGTATATAAAAGCTATATAACATTATCTTGTCTAAACCTCTACTACTGCATATTACTGCATCAGAGTGACACAGCTCAGTGGCAGGGTATGTGGAGTATTCCCCACTGTTTCATTCACACAAACTTGGGAGAGCTAGCAGAACGACACGATGGCCAATCTACACAAAGCCAAGTAAATCCACAGTTAATACACTGTGCTGAACCTGTTATGAAATGAAAAATACATCAATTTTGCTCAATCATCCAGTCTGATTAACTCAAAGGAACCAGCTAATTTCACACCTCCTGCAGATACTGTCACTTTTCAGCTCAGCTTTTGCATAAAACTTGCTAAATGTACACAGCACAGCCAAGCTTGCACCAGAGCTTCATAATGTTCCACTTCTTCCATCCTTAACCAAAGTCATTAGATAACTTAAACAGAACAAATTAAAAAGCTTGCTAGGAAACCCTTTCTGGCAGTAGCAAACACTCCAATCAAAGCCACATTCTCACAGTACACCTTGAGCAGAGGATCAACTTTGCAGACTCTTTGGCAAGAGTTGTTTAATTGTTTTTTTTAACTAAAACTCAGTCCTCATCAGCAAAAGAAGCCTTCTCTTAAAAGACCCTACTTCTCTAAAATGTATTTCATGTGATGGAAGGGGTGACAATTCAATTTACTTTCTACGCTGCTTTAGTGTTCTTGGCAGTTAACGTAAGTAGGTTTCTAAACACTTTCAATGACAAAATAGGTTCAGACAGTTAGAGAGACATCCAGGTCTCGTTTACAGGTTAATCTGTTACTAGATTTGATTTGACACACTGACTTAACACCACACAGGTTTTCAACCTCCTGAACAGAAGTTTCATATGCATTCCTGTTTGCTGCTTAGGTCAAGAACTCACCTACCTGAAATACTCCTTGAACTATTTCAGCAACAGAAATTCACAGGTGAAGAAAATGCTACAGCAATTTAAAAAATTATAACTAGTGCTGCAGAAGATATGCCATGGACATTGCAGTTGTGAACAATGTTTTGGACAGAAGAATCCAACCTGTATCTCAAAGAAACACGAACTGAAAACAAAGTGTCTTACTAGGAGAATATAGGACAGGAAAAGTGGAACTGAAACTATGTGTGCAACTTGTAGAAAGCAATTGTGACAGGGAACAAAACGCAAGAGGAAAACTAAAGAGATCTGCAACTGGTTCTTTCCCTGAAGTTACAGTAGATATCAGATCGTTCTTCCAGGATCCTTACACCAGTACTTTTCTGGAAAATAGTATCAGGCAGTAAGGTCATGTTGTTATTTGATGGTTTGAAAACAAAATTTGAAGTACAGGAACTCAAGAGGAGATATTCACAGAGAAGAAGGGAAGGAGGAGACTCAAAACAGCAGGTCCAAAAACCCAGAACTCCCCTCATCTCTGAACTTGTAAGTGGATATGGTGATTTTATTAAAAAGTTAGCACAGAACAGGACACAGACCTGTTGGAGTGAGTCCAGAGGAGGCCATGAAGATGACCCAAGGGCTGGAGCACCTCTCCTGTGAAGACAGGCTGAGACAGTTGGGGTTGTTCAGCCTGGAGAAGAGAAGGCTCCAGGGACACCTTAGAGCAGCCTTCCAGTACCTAAAGGGTCCTACAAGAAAGCTGGGGAGGGACTTTTTACAAGGGCATGGAGTGACAGGACAAGGGGTAATGGCTTTAAACTGGAAGAGGGAAGATTTAGATTAGATATTAGGAAGAAATTCTTCACAGTGAGGGTGGTGAGGCAGTGGCAGAGGTTGCCCAGAGAAGCTGTGGATGCCCCATCCCTGTAAGCTTCAAGGCCAGGCTGGATGGGGCTTTGAGCAACCTGGTCTGGTAGAAGGTGTCCCTGCCCATGGCAGGGGGGCTGGGACTAGATGGTCTTTAAGGTCCCTTCCAACCAAACCATTCTATGAGTCCGTGATCTATACCGGCAAAACACAACCAATATACCACGATTATTAGGTACTGCAAAAGGATTCCAGCATTTAAAAACATGCCAATCATTTTATCCAAAAAACCTCAGGAGATTTTACCAATAAATGCTTAAAACATTGACAAGTTACTTTGTAAACCACATGTCAAATGATTATTACATTAAGCATTTCCACTTAGTGAAACTTACTTTGCAGTAAGGAAGCTGCAAGAAGTTTACTTACAGCTGATCCCAGAAAAAGCTTCCTGAAAGGTAGCAGGAAGCATTCAACTGATTTCAGACAAACAGTAGCTGAAATAAACTTGACAATATTGCCTCTTCT
>NW_009593746.1:198074-198410 GCF_000690535.1 Cariama cristata
GATTCATGCACCATACAGCCAAAAAAGCTGGAAACAGATGCTGGGAAGCAGTAAAGAAAGTAGGAACATGCAAGTCTTGAACTTTACAATCTCCTGAAACAGATTAGCACTGCCAGTGAATCCAGAGTGGCAACAGCCCATAAAATATTTCCCAGTTTTTACAAGAAATATACTTGGAAATGGAAGAAGTGCAGGAGCTTCTACTTCCAGGCAGCTGGTGTGGCTAAATGCTGTGCAGGAGAGAGAATGACGCGGCAGTTTGAAGAGAGAAGTGGAACATGTTGTGCTGGAATTCCCAACACCAGGACACTCTTCCAGGAATTCTCATCACTGCAG
>NW_009593746.1:198432-210850 GCF_000690535.1 Cariama cristata
CTGTTTCTCCCGTCCCCACAGTTCAGCTGGCAGGCAGGCAGTCTCAGGACACTTCTCCAGCCAACACAAAGCAGATCAACCCACTGAGTTCAGGTCACCTTTCAAGTAACTAGAACAAGTTGAGGATCCTAAGCCACGTTCTGCCCACTTTGGGACTTGCTGGAACGACAGCCTGCCAGTGTCCAGATAAAAGTCTTTCCTCTAGCAATGCATCTCATTATCATCCTTAAAGGCTGCACAAAAAGTATTAGCTCTAACTCTCAAGAGCCACACAGCCTGTGCTGGAATACAAGGTGCCTGAAAGGTATGCCAAGTCTGCACGCTGCTCTCCAGAGAGCCCTTTACCTCATTACTCACCTTTCCAATTTATCTAACAATCCCAATCTCAGTGCAAACTGACAAGTTAATTCTAGCGAGGTAAGAGGCAGTATAAATGCTTATTTAGAACTGTGCTTTGCTTCTTCATAACCTTCCCACAGACATGTTAACATCTACCTGAAATTTAACTTCACTCCCAGCTGTCACCTCAACATTCGTTTGCTACCCAAAACCAAAGACCTGGGCTCCAAGAAACAGTTAGTGGAGCACCCAAGCTATCTTCAGATGGTTTTCTTCACCAAGGAAAGACTCTGAAATGTCAGTTCTCCTGCCCTGTTTCGCCACTAAGAACTGCAATGAAGTCACACAAGAGTATTCACAAACAATACTCCATAGAGACCTTTTCGTCATCTCACAGATGTTTGCCCTGTGGTTACCACCTCTCCCTCCAGGCACCATGACAAAGACAGCCAGATTCGTAATTTACTGTTCCCGAAACATCAGCTGTTTGAGTAAGTCCAACAGTCCCACTGCTCAAATTGGATGCTGGAACTCCCTAAGAGCCAGTTTGACATCAATGACATCTCACACTTGGGTCCAAAACCAGATGCGTTCTGCCCTGCAGACCAAGGGGCTCTTTGCATACCTTCAAGAGTTTGCACTAAGTTATATCACGATAGGAAAGGCTGCAGAACAAGCCTGTTTACCATGGTATCTTGTCCATACGAACACCTAGATGAGTCCTCGGAAAAATCATAACATGATGATACAGCACTACCTACTCTACATATTAATATGCCTCTAGCTTCTAGGCTTAGGACCCAGAGAGAACATTTTGGGAAGCAGAGTTTCATACAGTCTTTTTTACCACTGAATCTCCTCCATCCTCAATATAAACAAGACTTAAGGGAGCCAACAGGCAATTTCAGGTGAATTCCACTTTGGTATTCCTTCAACAGCAAGGGGAAACACATTCTGCAGAGACCTTGCTTCACAATTTAGTCTCTTTGGTATACATCTTTGCTGTCACTTGACAGCAGTATCAGATCTTTTAAAGAAGGAAGACAACAGAAGCAAACCCACATCACTCTCCATTGAGAAATAAGCGACTATCAGTCACAGAGAGAGGCAAGTTGCTTTGCTACCTGTCTGACACAGCAGATACAATCCCCCCCCTTTTTTTAAAAACTAAAATAAATAGCCTCCCCACAACCACAATACACAAAACAAAATCCTTCAAATTTTGCAGGGCTATAACAGAGCTAAGTCCCTTATTACTACCACCACCATTCCTCAAGGTTAGATACACATACTTTCATTCTCCGAGTAATTCCTCCCTTGGCCTGACCTAGCACAGGCAGGCAAACATCATCTCTGACTGAATGGTCTGGATCAGTCACATTTTTCTTGAGAACTGGAAAAACAAACATACACTGAAGTTTTGTTATGTTGTGTTTACAAATGAAGAGATGATGCCTTTGTCCAAAGTTTGCTTTCCAAAGGGGGCGGGGAAGCAGAATGTGGTGATGGAGAAATTGATTTGATACTATTTGTGTAACAGAAGACCTTTTAAACAAAAAGGAAACTGAGGATGTAGTCAACTTCCCTGATTCTATAGAACAGCTCCACCTATATACACTTACCATCCAAACACTAAAACCAGGTGCTAAAAAGCACAGCTAGGAGAAATTCTCTAACCATTATTTCTTCCTTTTTTTGCTCACCAACACAGATACGTTGCTGAAGATTCACTGAAGTTTCTGCTCAGCAGCTGCTTTGAACTGAGCAGTGAGGACAGGAACAAAATCTCTCATTCAAATCACAGAGATTATGAGAGGTTAATCCTCCTGACACTGGCAACACAGACAACTCTGTCAGGCGACCTGGTTCCCCAACCAAGAGGTGAACTAAATAGTAATCCAAGTTGCCTCTTCTCTCCAATAGTCTGTTGCAGACTTTCATTTTATTAGTAAAAAAGAAGGCTGAGTGAACATACCAGAGTGAGAAGATGTATTGTGTTAGATTGTGCTTTGGTCACTTTGCTTTAATTAGTTCCCTGCAGGTTACAGATTTCTCTCGAACTTTTAACTTTTTAGGATCAGAAGAGACAGCATCCCTACGCCTGAATCTGTGCCTGATTAGGGGGGGGGGGAAAATAATCCATCAAATCTTCCAGAATTTTTAGATATAGAAGACAAATACTGCTGGGCAGAGAATAAACGAGGCTTCCAATTTTCATAATTGGCATAAATTATCCTTCTTTCAAGTTCTGTGAGGTTCAGAAATACATTATTTTAAGTTAGTGGAAATGTCTTAATTGAATAAGGGAATAAAACCCTTGCTACTTAATATTACACAAAATAGACTTCAACTCATATGTGCCCCCAGCTGTCAAAGACTAAGGAAATGTGCATAATGAAAGCCACATCCTTGCACCAGGAGGTAGGAAAAGAGACAAACTGATAATGTAATAAATCTGCTAGGAGCCAGTCTAAGTTGGTAAACTGACTTTGCTGACAAATCAATAGTTCAAATAGTTTATAAGAAAAGCTTCAGTGCAAAAAAAAAAATCATCCAAAGAGAAAAAACAAAACAAACAACAACAAAAAAAAACCCCAAACCACAAACAAACAAACAAAAAACGTTAAAACTAACTCAGAAACCAGATGAGTGGACAAACTGGTTTGGTGTTTTTTATTTTGAAAATAAGATACACCTCTTTACAGAACAATTTCTTCCAAGGCACAAAGCATATGCAGCTGCTACTCAGATACTATGTGCAGGTAAAGGCCACTTAAACAACTAGAATCTTGCCAGAGATAACTAGGTCAAATCACACAGCCTGGTCACGGCGAGGTAACAGCTGCTAGAAGACACAAGTACTGTGGCACCAAACAAAGAAGAAAAAGCAGGAATTACAGACAGAATAAAACAACCTGTGTGCTTTTCCTTTGGCTGGCATGTGCTTCTCTCCTCGGCCAACAAAAGCACTGAAGTTATCCGTATGGTCTCCCAAATGACTCGGATTTCTACACTCCCTGTTCAGATTCAGTTTAACTGAGATGCACCCTGGACCAGGAATTGCTGACTAACCACACCAGATGTGATCACCACCTAATCACAGCCTTGGTATATTTTCTGGTAGTTTCGATTTAAGTTACAGGATTGCAAGCAATCAACCAACTGGAACACACCTACTTGTCAAGCAGGATTGAGCATAAGCTTGCCCTGAAAGGCATTGAGTTAAAAACTGATACTAACAAGTATCATTGCACAATTTCAGAAGTCTAGCATATTCATCAAAAGAGAAACTCAAAAATAAAGCAACAGCACATTTATGGTGGATTCAGTAACTTCTTTTTTTTTCCTAAAGCAAAAACATTCCACCATGCTACAGCAAATGATAAGCTCCCAGGAATAACAGCACCTGTGTTTTCTTGCACCAAATAATCAAGTAGGATTGGTCCAGTTTAAAAAGTAGTTTTAATAAAAGTATTAATATTGTGTTACTTAAATATTTACTTGTTTGAGTTCACAAACCAGAGAAAGGATTAATATCTAGGAGACAGAAATAAGCTGACTGTGAGCGTTAAGAAAAAGAACTGTTTAGGATATGAGTTATGGTGTAACGGAATGAGATTCCCAGAGAGAAATGGGAGATCTAACAGAACACTGTTTGCAGACTAATTGACAGCTTGACCTTACTCTTAATATTCACAAACTGCTCAGACAACACTGGTCCCTGGAGGACACATGCAAATTGTAGAAATAGGACAGTTAGATTGGCACTAACATTTTTGCTGGTTCATATTTTTTTTTTCGCTTAGGGTCTTGGGACATCAGTCACTTAAAATATTCCCCCAGGAGGAAGGTGAAAAGGGTGGTTTGAAGGTGTTTGGTTTTTTAAGTTTGTAAAGACAGAGTATGATTTATAAAATTCAGCCTCGAAACTGATACCCAAGTAAGCACATGATTTTAACTCCATCTGGGAGAAGCAGTGGAATGGCTGCTCCCCGTGGCAGTTTTACAGTATCTGAAGGAGCTGTGTCTCCTGAACACTTTAGCATTTACCTGCCATTAGATCTGGTTTGACACAGCACGTACACAAAGAACAGAACCACAACCAGGTCTTCATAATGACAAGGATTATGCCCAAGACTGTTCTCCTGAAATCCAAGCTGTTTACTTGCATTTGGGCCTCCATAAAAATTAAAGTGAAATTCCATCAGGCTAAATGTCATTAGAATTAAAATCATTAACTAAAATAAACAGCCTTAGGTAACAATTGAGTATGAGCGAGTTCCCTCACACATAGTTTGGGTTTTTTGTTATTTAAATTTATAACTAAGCAAGACACTACATCAAAATGTTACCTTAATATACAATTTGTCTATAGCAAGTAGTTGTCAGAGCAGTAATTGACACTGTAATGTTGGCTAGTGTAAAGTCAGTGCTGTGAGGATCATAACACTGGAAGGGCCTTTTGGTGTCACCAACTCTAATGCTGCTTCTGCCACCACCTGTACCACTTAAGCCATTCAAAATCATTCCTGACTTCCAGCCTACACTTTAATTAATGGCACGCTTATGCCTTCTATATCTTATGTCAACACTATCCTCCATCTTAATGTTTTTCCTCATCCCACATTTAATTTCCTGGTGTTTTTAATGGACAGAAGTCATAGATCCCATCAGTTTCTGTTTATTAGCACCACAGTGCTGAGTCACAAGGACTCCCCAACACCTCCCTTTTCACCAAGCTTTGCATTTTTCAGAAATTCTTGTCATTTGCCTTTAAGTGCATGGCTCTTCTACATAATATCAACTCATTTTCATTATCACTGTCCTCAGTGTCATTGAATCCTTCATGTATTACATCTGACTACTTCCAAATCGATTATGCTGTTAGGACTTGTCTTAAAAACAACTCTGACACACACATTCCTACTTTTCTTGTCATACCACAAGCAGAAGACACCTATCTGCTTCTCCCACCCGTCTTTGCAACGTCACTAGCTTCTGCTACAGCCAGTTATTTATACACTTTACGTGTCTTTTGCCAGTTCCAATCTTCTTCAAAAAGAAATGTCTGCTAGGGTGATTTGTGAAATATTACAAAAGTCCAAATAGATACATGGGTTCATCTAGAAACAAAAGGTTAGCCCAGCACAATCTTCCTCTCGCAAACCCAGGCCACAATTTACACCCAATGACCTTCCACACTGCTTCCACCTATCTGTAAAGTTTTTATTATTCTTTCTTTCAAGTTTATTTTAAACCTTGCATGTTATCACAGTCTTGCCTGCTTTTGAAGTCACAAACTTACCCACATTTATCACCCATCTCCTTATCTTCCTGCCAACCTACAGAAACCACTTTTCTTGTTGTCCAGGTAGGTGATGCCACTGCTTGCTTAGCAGAAGTTTAACTACTGCTAATAGAGTTCAGATTTCAAGTGTTGTATGTTTTAGCACTCTGGGCTACAGATTACCAGACTCAAATTCAAGGCATTATAAGTTTTGCTCTCTCCCCGTATACCTGTGCATCATATTCAGCGTCACCCTTATAAGAAACAATTCCTACAGTTCAGGGATCATACCCAGATCATCTTTACTCAACTCCCTGTCGCTATGCATAGCAGTCCGATTCCTTCCTTTGTGAGACTGGCTGTTTCTCCTTTTCATGTGACCAAAGCACCTTCTGTTATCTGTTTTAATACCCTTTGCAAGACGTCACCTTATCTGCTGAGGTGGAAGCCCCTGCCTTAGCCCTGGACTTCCTGATCTTCAAGATACACCTTCCTTTACAAACTGATTTTTTGTCCGCACCTGTCAAAGGTTCTGTGTTTGCTTACCATATTCTGACGCAATAATCAGGTGAATCATCAGCTCTGGCCTCATTTCCTAGGTGGAGCCCTTTCTGTTATTTGAGATGCTAATATTTACCCCTGTAGCTTCACTGAATTTCATGCCCTCCTCCATATCCAAGCTCCCCGCTTCATCAAAAAGATTCTTGTTTCTCTAGAGGCTTGACAGTTGCTGGTCTACATGTTTGTATGTTTAAGTTAGTTTAAGCTGTGCTCACTCAAACCAAGTTCACGTCTATGTTCAGCTTCCCTGAAGCATCTTCTGTGCTTCTTAGAGCCATGTCTACAGCTAACTCCATCGATTTTATGGGTTCAGTCACTACCTGATGACGAAACTACCAGATAACACAGCTCTCTGTACCCAGCCACTACCAACAGCATTCATTCTCTGGTGTGGGGAGTTACGTCTCTCACAGTGACAATACCCAGAAATACTTCTCCCTAACCATATTACAAGATTTCTACCCACATTTAAATCCTGGACTACGTGCAGTAGATCTCTTGTGTTATCACAGCAAAATCTCTTATCAGCTCTTCCCAAAGCAATTTCAGCCCAGCTGGTTCTCTTTTATCCACACTAATGCTGCTTTACAATTTTGCATCACTAACAGACAGTGGAATTTTCCCAGTCACCTTTATTCCTCTCTTTCAAGAGCTGGGCATCCCCTCCAACATCTCTGTTTCCTTCATTACCCCCAAACCTCACAGCTCCTGCTAACCCTATGAGGGCTAGTTCTGAGTCCTACAGCAACAGTCCCCTTCCCACCACGTTAGTCACAAGTTCCCTACTTTGCTTTATAACACCAATCTGTTTGCACCTTCCTGGAAATAAATTCAAAACTACTAATTAAAATGCTTTTCACTGTTTACTTTATATACCTGTATCACTTGTCATTTCAGGATCATGTAATCCCTATTCCATTTCCAACACCAGCTCTTTCCTGATGGTCTATGAGAAAAAAAAAATAAAACAGTGCCGGCCCCCAGCAAGCAAGCACAAGGTTAACTCATACATATTCAGAATTCTGTCACATGCTGCTCTGCTCAAAAAAAGCCTAAACACATTTCTGTATCTTTGACCAAAGTGTCAAATGTATACGGGACAACTTCAAACTCAAGTTTACAAAAAAAGTAAAAGGTTTGTTGGTAGATCTCTGTCAAACAATATGCCTCCCACCTAGCCAAAGTGTAAGAAAATACTGATTTAACACTGCAATGTGATAGGTCATAGCATGTCTTGATCTCTTTTTAACCATGGAAAAAATATGTAAACACTTCTTGTTATAGTCAGACTAGTCATAATACAACAGCCAAGTATCTCTACTCAAGTAACAGGCATTACCAAACTCCATTTTTCCCAATCTTTAAGTACTGGAAGGGTGAGGAGTACAAATTTCATAACAGTTCCTCCAATCTAAGGAAAAGCACACCAACTTTTGCTGTTGCGATGCTGAAGCTAGAAAACCAGTTCAGTCTAAAAAGCATCAATTTGTCACATTATGATGACAATCAATATAAAGCTGCCAAGAACTGTAGAAAATTCTTCATCAATTTTAATTCAGGATCTGACCTTTTTCTAGAAGACTCCAGGTTGTTATACTAAAAAATACTACGTCCTACAGAGGGTGATATTAGATAATTACAACAATCCATTCTGGCCATATAACTATGGAGTTTCTAAGCAGTTAATCCCCTTAAAAAACGTCCTACTAAAATGGAGCATACACAGACTCCACTTATTTAACTTGATATGTCAAAATCTAATAAAATTTTGCACATGCAGCAAGTTACACAAGGTAGGAAAGGCTGAAATAAAATTACTGTTTCACATCCATTTTTCCCTGTCCACCAATCCATATCCATGATGTGTGCCAAACTCATGCCACATACTACAAGCTTAGGTTCAGATCAGGAGTTCAATATTGGGGGAAGTTTGAACCAGAATATAACAAGAATTTATTTTGTTAAAAACCAAGACTTTATTAATCTATGAAATGGCATTATGATTTTGGTAGTGTTAGAACTTCCAAATCCAGAAACAAAAGTAATCTCAGCTTTCTAGTAATTTATGGTCCCTCAGACTCTCAAAGAGGAGCCACATGAAGTGCACTTTCCACAGAGGCCAAACGATATTCTGAAGACCACCACCTGCTTGCCTTTAAAGAAGTCTCATGATGAAGAATAACTCATGAAATTGAGAAGCTGAACAAAACAGGAATGACATATAACTTTCTAAAATGTGTGTAGAAGTTTACTCAGCAGTCAAATTCCTTCCTCATCCAAAACTGATAAGCTACCTTGGCATGATCTCAATTAGTGTCTGGTACTCCCAGCCCTATAGGAAAAAACAGGTATCAAAGATTTCCAGAACAACAGTTTGTAGATCTCCAGTGTATAACACTCCACGGGGACTTCATTTGCAAAGGACTGTCTGTAGCTGTTGAAACAGAAGACTGTGTGACAACTAAAAGTGAATCATCACAGGTACTGAAAGTCTCAAGTCTCTGGACATTTCCTGAAAACCCATTCTGAGGTCTATACAAGCCCTGAGGAAAGGAAAATGTCTCTAAACGGTTTCTCTCTAGAAATTCAAATATGTACATATTCATATATATATATATTTATTCCTTGGAAACTGCTATATTCGCTAAGCAGAAATTTTCAGTTTATAACATACCTTAAGTGAAATTTGACCCAGAGTTTCTTCACATTTAGCCTTTCCATCACCACCTGACTACATGGAACCGTTTTGAAATATCCTGAGAACATATTTTAGAGCAATTAAAAAAAACCCCACAAAACTCTGAAAGAATTCACCTTGCACATCAGGCTTTTAACAACCTGGTCAAGGATCTGCTGAGGAAAAAAAAAAAAAAGCCTTTCAGTAAATAATCTTCTTGTGATACTCAGGATGCCAACAATCAGTACAGAGCGGAACAAAGTACACATCTCCCCATGCTTGAAGTTTATACAGTTGTCTGGCCTCGATCAGGTATCCAGTGACACAAAAAGTAAGACAACTCCAAAACTGATAGCAAGCCAAAAGAGGTGGCCAGGGAAAAGTCCCATGAGGGTTTAGAAGCACAGCACACCTTCATCAGCACACAAAGCTTCTAATCAGTATCTGACTCTGGGGGTTTGCTCTCTGTGCACAGCACCACTACCCAGCCCGCTCCCTAGCAGAAGTGCTGCCATGGTAGAGCTGAGCAGAGAGAAAGTCTGTTGGCAAAAAGTCACAAAAATGTCAGACAGCAGGACAACACAGGATAGATTTGCTACAACATCACAGAAGTTCAAGCAATGACACTTGTCTGTTCCAAGCCAACCAACCATCTCCCAGGCCAGGCCTTGAACAACAGCCCTACATCATCCCCCAGAACAGGTTTCAGGTGATGCATTCCCTTCATCAGTTCACTCTGCCTTATTCAAGCGTGCCTGCATCCCTGCCACAAGGCCTGCACCACTGTGCTGCCATAAAAGCTTAAAAGAATGATTGGTTTAAAGGGCCACCACACTTAGCTCCAGACCCAAACTCGTTTCCTCAGGAGAGGCCAAAGATGACAGCAGGTTGGTTATATATTGCAGACTTCATCTGGACAGAGGGTTGACCCAAGAAGTCCTTTAGCACGTAATTCATTTTTTTTTTTCATGATGTTTCTTAAACTGAGTATTACTACACCGGCCTGAGCTCAGAAAATAAGTAATGAGTGTACCAGTACTTGAAAGTGTAATTCTGCAGTTATTTTATACCTAACAATTATGTCTCCATGGTGGAAATGCTGGAGTCTGTTTAGCAGAGCACTTAGCTGTAAAGAATTAAGAGAGTTAAGTCACAGGAGCTTTAAGTAATAAGGTTAAAACCAGTATTCCTTAAAGGGACACGGTCAAGGCTGAAAGCCAAACTTCTTTTAAAACCTGCCAACAGTTTTAGGCTAGAGATTATCTTGAACAAGACACCTCCACTTATCCCTCATGAGACACGTCATTCCAGTCCAATTCACCTTTCATTCATGCGGGATGTTCAACTGCAAGGAACAGCATCAGGAGTCTGAGCTCAGCACAAAGTTGTTGAAAGACCATGCATTCTTTATGTTTCTAAATGCCCCAACTCCCCAAATACAGGTAAGCAAGAAGGGAACAAAATCAGGTTTTTAATCTCTTTAACACAGTTTCTAACCCATGCACCCTGCCCAGTAATATTAAGACCTTTACATATTTAAGCCTGGCCAGCAAAAGTAAATCCTGTGAACATAGCTGAGGTTTATATACACCTTATGACAGGTATATATAAACTCAGCAGTCAGATGAGTTTACTTTTCTCTCAGCGTAGGATTTCCATAAATTGAAGGTCTCTGAACATATGCTTCCACATTGAATGCAGGTACCCAACTCCCTTACAGTCCTTTCCAAATCCCACCACAACTCACCTGACAAAAGGCTGAACATATCGAAACTCAAGAGCGGTGTGTGAGATGGAACATAAACTGAGTCACAACCATTAGCTGGCAACGTTTCCTTTCATTTTTAAGATGCCCTCACCTAGCCGTCACAGAGACAGCATACCTGCCATTACCATGCACCAATTCCTTGCCACTTTCCACAACAGCAGGACATGAATCGATGCCGTAACACACTGCTTATGAAGTTCAACCAACACCAGTCAAAAGAATTCCTCAGCTGAGGACTTCCTGTCATCTAACTGGATCCCATAGACACAGCTGGTCTCTTGCACTCCACGCTGCTCAAGAAGGAAAAGGTCACCAACATCTGTATGTGCTTAGTGTGTTATTTGTTAGCTAGAAGTGTAATTTTTCAATTATTCAAAGTTAATAATGGGGAAAATAACTTAAAAGGACATTAAGGAATCTGTTTTGAAAGCCTGGTGAAGGAGGTGGGCATCTCAGCTTTTTGCGATATGCCAGGTAAACCTCACTTCCTTCTTTTCATTAAACTATCAACCGGAGGATTTTTTTTTTTTAAATCTGGATTAAACTTGAAGCTTTCTGCCTAGCTGAACTAGAAATATAAATGCTCACAGTGTATTTCATAATGTATTTAACTGAAATCTGTGAACTCATCACAGAAGACAGTATTAGTCATATAAAGACAGTTTAACAGAGAAATGCTGCAGAGCTCATATGGCTACCAGTACTTACTCAGTTCTTTTAAAACTTGTAAACAGTGTTCCAACTCAAAAACTGTTAAACAGGAGAACAACTATTTTGGATCCACACTATGGTTTACTTCTACAAAACAATTATTTAAAAGTTACCTGCAGTAGTTGTAATCAAATCAAATACAACATGGATTGTCCAAAGATAATCCCTAGCAATCCACGAGGGACACTTGCGACTGGGGTAATTTCATAAAGCTGAGGATAATTATCAGAAAATTCACTGAGAAGAATAAATTTGAATCAAAACTGTGATATCAGATGCAGAAATCATTTATTAACAGTTTTCTAGGGGTCCAAAAAGCCAATACTCCTCAAGCAAGAAGGACAGCTGAAATCCACTGCACCCCAAAGAGCTATAAGCCATGGTAAAATATCCAAGAAATAAACAGTATCAACACCGGTTGGGTGGCCCCAGGCATAGGAAGTTAGATGCATGGGAAAGCGACAAAGTCAAATGTAACAAAAAATCTTAATTATATTACAGAAAAAAACACCAACAAGGATATTGCCCTCCTATCCAATTAATTGACTTTACTGCTAGTGGTGAAGAAGCAACAGGCATCCAATAAACATTTGCCCTGTGCTCAGGGAGAGGAAAGTACCTGTGAGAGCAGGTACTTTCCAGCCCATCAATAAGTGAAGATGATGTTAAACATCCAGGATGCAAACAATAAAAATCAGAAGGTCTAGATAACCGCCGCTCAGATGTCAGTGAAGAAGTCTGTAGCCCAGTGACATATGCTTTCAATGCATCCTGAGACATTAGAAAACAGGCTCCACTGAGAGTAGAGTATGACACTTGAAGTGACACTCAGGGCACACTTGTAGGAGAACAGGTACCTACAGATCACTGAGCACACCAGACAAGTGTCTGAAACGTCTTAGGAATTAGAGTTCTGAAAAAATGATGCCTGTGACTCAATACCAGTTTGAAAAGACTCATCTAAACTGTACAGGTTTAACACACAGAATTTTCTGAGACATATGACTTACTAATGCAGGATAGTCTCATTAAAGACTTCTATGACCTCTATGACCAGGTGACTCGCTTGGTAGAT
>NW_009593747.1:0-5487 GCF_000690535.1 Cariama cristata
TAATGATTCTATGATTCTATGATTTCATTTTCTCTCTCCTTTCATCAGTTCACTTTTCTGGTCTATGTTGGTCTTCCTATCTCACCTGCTTACAGCAAGAGGCACCAAGGCAGGCAGATTCTGCCTCCTACCCTGACACATGGACCAGGCCATATGGAGTGCTTGACAACTTAAATAGACACTGTAGCCACAAAGTACCCTTAGAGGAAAAGAATACTTTGTTTCACACCAGATAGGGTCTTATATTTGAACAGAAGTTTAACCGTTTCCATACAAAACTGAAAACATTTCCAGTTGATAGGAAAGAATGTGATTTTTTTTTTTTTTTCATTTGGTTTGGTGCCTGAACTGTAAGTCAGTTATTTGTACATCTCTCCTCTGAGCTCTACTTTTACCTCAGCCACTGAATCCTAGCAGAATGATATACGCTATCAGACACAAAACATATCCCAGAAACTATTTGTAAATTTCTTTAAGGTCTCTTCTAAAGAACATATTTAGCTTATGCTAAACAACCGTAAGCTCAAATGTAAAACAGGTCAGTCCTTTAAGATAGCTTTCTACTAGTTCAGAGTTTGTTAATGAATGATGGCACTGCAGCACTGGCAGGTGCTTAATACCTACTGACGGCCACAACGGACACCCTATCAGTATCTATACATGACTTCATTGTTAGCTAAATTTCATCTTTAAGAACAAAAAGCCAAAAGCCAATTCAATAGTACCTGACACAACCAGTGCAAAAGAGCCGGCCTTTCATGCCATTCAGTCAACACTAGCATTTTTAGGCTTTTATAGCTCTATTTGAAATATCATGTATTCTGGATGTCACATTAGGTTTGTTCCTTACCTTCCTGTTTCTCCCTCCCGTTTTAAAAGTCACGGACTTGATAAACCCAGAACCTCGTGACAAATAATTTTATGTGTTCAACTGACATAAGGTTTGAGTCATCTAGACCCATTCACTCCTGCCTCAGCTAGTCTATTGAACAGCAATCACACGACAGTGACTTTGCAGTTTGTTTGCTTTGATCCAATTATCTGGTACAAAGCTCCAGTGACTGTCAGGGCTGACAACACTCTGCTGTCTAAGCAATGAAGCCACTGGGGCTCGTAACACAAATCTAACTGTTTCCTGTTCTCTGACACCAGATGCAGTAAATTACATTTACTCCCAGATCCCTGAACTCCCAACCCTCTATTCACGAACTGCAGAGACATTTCCTGGGTGGGACGGAGCAAGCAGAGTAGCTGGTAAGTCTCAAGGAACAAAGTATTATAATACCAGTCCAATAGCCATGAACTTTTTTTGTTACATTACCTTAATGGGTCTGGTGTCCCGATATCATTTAAATGCCAGGAAATGACACTTGATTTGTGTTTTGTAAATAAGTCAAGGCTTTTTGAGCAGCAATGAGTACTCTCAAAACAATGTAGTTGGACTACATACAAGTAGCATGGGAAATGTCTCCAGTTTTTTTACATGGAAACGTTCAGGTCTTTCCATCTCTACTGATATAAATACATGGTATGTAGGCCAAGGTTTTGTCTCCTCTGCTGTACTCATGCAACTCCCATTAAGGTGAATGAGACAGACAGGCACTCACAAGAGCTCGTACGTGTTTCAAATGTTTATGTCATTTTATACTTATTTGTATGTCATTCTTTCTTCTTGGGGAAAAGGTGGGGAGAATTATGGCACGTTTTGTGCTTGGAGTCATACAGAGAATTTTGTAACACTTATTTTTCAGATAGAATGTGTGTCTTAAATGTAACAATGTGTGTTAAAAGCTAAATGTTTTTCTTATTTTCAAGATCCTTCTTTTCTAAACAATGTATTCTCTATCTCAAGACCAAATTGCTGGTGGCTACTTAAGAGGTGTCCCAAGGAGTGGGAATGAAGGGTGGCTTACTAGAAGAATGAGTTAACAAGCATAGCAAAACAATGTCTGCAGCTAAGACACTGTGCACAGATATGGGATATGTCATTTTGTTCAGAAGTCTTGCTGTAAGCCATTCCAAAAGCTTCCCTACCACCAGTGCTTACTCAGATCTGTCTCAAAAGCAAGCTTTTCCATGTGTGTTTTGTGCCATTTTGTCAACACCAAGAAAACAATAATTTCTTTCATTCTTTAAATGACCCAGGAGCCTTGTTCATGTAGTCCTTGCTAAGAGTATCATGTGGGGGCAATAGGTTAAAGAAAAGGCACCAGTGTGCTCAAAGGTAGACTGTAAGCATCCATCTTAAAACAAGTTCAAAGTCTATTAAGGTGGGTTTTTTTTAAGAACAGCTTCTGCATCCATGTTACAGGCAGAAGCCAGATCCTTTCATCTCCACGTTGGGATCATATTGTCATGAAGCACTGCATCATGTTACACTGTAATTAAAGCCTGTGCACGCCTCGGAGCAGAGCCCAGCTTTCACCCCCGCAGCTTCCTCCTGGCTGCTTGGGCTGCTGTGGGATGGCCAGGCATGAAAACTCCAGCACGGATAGTAGGATCAGAAAAATGATACCCCTACTTTGTTGTCAATATGGGCATCGTGTGGTCAGGGTCATGACAGCCATGGACACAGCTAGTCCTGGTAAAACATAGTCCTTAGGGATATCCCCCTAGCTTGCAATGGCCAAGGCAAGATCCCTGGCTTCTGCGGTGCACTCCAGCCTTCAGCAACACTTCAGTCCCAAAGGTAGCAATGTTCCTTCGCCCACTGGCACCTTGGTCCTCCAGCTCCGTGGAGATGTTTGTGTGGTGTTGCACTTGACCTAACCAGCCCTGCCAGGTCAGACCGAGGTCTAAGCAGATTCACACAGCACGTAGATGGCCACATCCCCCGTTTGGCTGGGCTGCCTACCAGACTGCACTCCCAGGGGCCAGAGGAGACCACCTCATGGGGCCAGCATGCACCCACTCAGCAATACATGGATTTTCTCTCTAAAGCTATAGGGGGAGGTCATGATGCACATCATGATAAACTTGCTATTGCTGATTAAATACTTCGCTTTAAGAATACAGAAAAAAAAAATCTACTGTGTGTGAATAATAAGACTGAGGGAATATATTCAAACAAGAGTAATATTTTATATTCATTATTTTTTAAATACAAGCATACCAAGCTACATTGGTTCTTGGGGTAAGGATATTCTGTACTCACTTGAGAATAAGTCAGGAAAAAAAGCCAACATGTCAGTTTGTGGTGTACTCAGGTAAGACTAATCACAATTATACCATACAGGTTCGTTGATGGAAATGGTCACTGTAAGTTTCACAAACACTTGTCACTGCATGTGGTGATTTATAATTAAGTGTCTGTGGATGTCTGTCCAGGAGCCAAAATGTCTTCATCTGCGTACAAGGAATGCTTAAACAGATGACCACTTCTGGAAAATCTGTGAGACCTTTGCACATTTTTCTCTGAAAAGCTGTCTAATGAGACGTCATCATATCTCAGAGTGGTGTAGACTGCCTGTCTATTCCTACTGTGTGGTCTCTACAACTTTCATCTTGTTACTGCGTCCTTCTTAACTGCTAGAAAAGCTTCTTTGGTGTTCTAAAGCAGCATCCCTCACATGCATGTTTTTGTCTGTTGTTTCATGACACTTTAAAAATCAGTTCATTTTTACTTTTTTCTTCAACTTTGGCAATGATGCTTAGGGCCTAATTCAAATAAACGAGGGAGCACTTCTTGGCCATTTTGTACATTCTCTTAACCTGCAAGCAGAGGCCACTGTCGATGCCTTGGTGTAGACACTGAGACCTGCCATGCCACCCATCTTTGGGAGAAATTATCCCATTCCTGTGTGATTTTGTTTTCCCACCTGCAGAACAGGGGTAAACAATATTTCTTCACCTCTCTAAGATGTTTTGAATGCTACAGATGGAAGAGTTAAGCAAGAACAAGCATTGATAATAAAACAGTCTGGGTGTTACTTGCAGCAAACAAAACTTGTTGTCAGCTGACTGGCAGTTTGATGGCGGAGAAGGAAAAGAGTAGAGAGGTTTCTGGAGATGAGTTTCTCTGTGAACTTTGAGGCAAGTTCAGAATGGAAAGGTTGAGGGCACTCTGCATGCTGTCACCTCCCTTTGTCTAAATTACACCTAACCCAAGTGCTCTTGGTGGTCCTAATTGATCAGAGACAGCTCCACGCGGCTTGAGCTGGAAGACTAGGTCCCATTTGCCGCAGGTATGCCTATCCTCCACCTGCACAAAAAGCTGTAGTCTAATAACTATCTCTGTCCACAGCGTTGCATCTCACCTGTAATGTAGAACACTTGGCCCTTTAGAAGCAGGAGGTAGGAAAAGGGGCACCGTAGTTTTCTTTGTCTGTTTGGCAATTAACCATTCACTGGCTTTTTTTGTTGTAACATGCACTTCCTCTCTTGTTTTCATTCAAGCTTTATACACCATGGAAATTAATGTGGAGAAAGACAAACAGACAGGAGAGACCAAGATTGTCTCTGCTTCACCTGTTGGCCCAGATGAGGCCCATCAAAGAGGATTCAAAGTCTATGATGATGGTACCAAGGTAGTCTATGAGGTTCACTCTGGTGGCACAGTGGTAGAAAATGGCGTACATAAATTAAGCTCAAAGGACGTAGATGAACTTATGCAAAAAGCTGGACAATCAAGTGTAAAAGGAGGGTATGAAACAATGACTGTGTCAGACAGAAATGCAGTAGCTGATGGAAACCTTAGCCATATGAAGGAGCAAATGCTCTTCAAGGAGGCAAAGCTGGAAATGGTACACAAACCCAGCAAAGGGCATGCTGTGAACCCTCAGCCCCAAGACAAACCCTTCAGTGGCGAAGCCCCAGAGGTCAGCGCAGATCAGCCAGTGACAATGATATTTATGGGCTACCAGAACATCGATGACGAAGAGGAGACAAAGAAAGTGCTGGGCTATGACGAGACCATCAAGGCAGAGCTCGTCCTGATTGACGAAGATGACGAGAAGTCATTGCGGGAGAAGACAGTGACAGATGTCTCCACTATGGATGGGAACGCTGCTGAGCTGGTCTCTGGCAGGCCCCTGTCAGACACAACAGAGCCCTCCTCTCCCGAGGGGAAGGAAGAGAGCCTGCCCTTGGAAGCTGCCCCAGGTACACAAAAGAAAAAGCGCTGTCAATGCTGTATTGTCATGTGAACACCTCCTCCTTCCCTGCTCCGGGCAGCTCCTGCTCCATCACTTACCTAGACCTCACTATACTTCTAACTGCAATACTGTGAACTGGAAGTGAATGCCTCCATTGCCTTGCAGTTGGGTTGCTTTGCTTTCTAGTTCTTCAGGAAGAGGAACGCATGGTTATTTTCCCATCAGACGTACTATTTGGGGTTTGGGGAGGGGTTGGGGGTCTTTTGTTTCTTTCTTTTTTTGTTGTTTTTTTTTCCTTTAATATTGCAGAGTGAGAGATAAATGGGAAATGGAACAAATGTTTTCATATTTATTTGATTTTTTTATATATATTATATATATAATGAAAACACTT
>NW_009593748.1:0-2142 GCF_000690535.1 Cariama cristata
TCGGAACGACTTCGGACCGACTCTCACACAGCCCCTCCACAATATCTCTAGATCTGAACAGCTACTAAGCAGTAAATCTCCAGAGACATCAAGTCAGGTTGGCAGTTGGGCATCTCTGTCCCCAAAAGGAAATTGTCTCCAGCTATATCGCCTTTCTTTTCTTCTCTATGCAGACAGCTGGCTGAGGTCCTCCAAAGGGAGGTCATCCTCCACTGTCGCCAGAACACTGTTTCTTTTCTGTGAGTGAATAACCAGAGGAAGAGAATGAGCCTTTGCTGTGCTACTGAAGACGATGCGTCCAGTCTCTAATCTTTTCACAGAATCACAGAATGGTTGAGATTGGAAGGGATCTCTGGCATTTGCTCCAACCACCCTGCTCAAGCAGGGCCACCTAAAGCAGCCTGCACAGGACCATGTTCAGATAGATTTTTAATATCTCTAAGGAGGGAGACTCCACAGCCTCTCTGGGCAACCTGTGTCAGGGCTCAGTCACTGCTGTAGTAAAGAAGTGTTCCCTGATGTTCAGAGGGAACTTCCTGTGTTTGATTTTGTGCCCATTACTTCTGTTCCTGTCACTGGGAACCACTGAAAAGGGCCTGGCTCCATCCTCTTTGAACTCTCCCTTCAGATATTTATACACATTGATAAGATCTCCCTTGAGCACTCTCTTCTCTGCACTGTGCAGGCCCAGCTCCCTCAGCCTTTCCTCACAGGAGGGACCTTCCAGGCCCTTAATCATCTTTGTGGTTCTTTGCTGGATTCTCTCCAGTCTGTCCATGTCTCTCTTGTACTGAGGAGCCCAGAACTGAACATGGTATTGCAGATGTGGCCTTGACAGTTGTGGGTAGATGGGAAGGATCACCTCCCTCAACCTGCTGCCAGTACTTTGCCTACTGCAGCCCAGGATACCATCCATCTTTTTGTGCAGCAAGAACACATTGTCAGCTGATGTTCAACTTGGTGCTCACCAGGACCCCCAGGTCCTTTTCTGCCAAGCTCCTTTCCAGGAGCAGGTAGACTCCTCAGCATATACTGGTGCATGGGGTTATTTGTCCACAAGTGTAGGACTTTGCACTTAATTTTATTGGATTTCATGAGGTTTCTGTTAGCCCACTTCTCCATCCTGTCAAGGCTCCTTACAAGTAGAATCTTGCAAGTTTCTGTTGACTGCCCCTTTGGGGGCTTTCTCCAGTTGTCCACCCTTTGCATCACAGGACATGGATTCTTGGCATTGTAGATATTCTATGAAGACTGTGTCAGCCTCACAGATGGTGCAGTCTGCTCACCTCCTCCCTCAGTTCCTTCAGCTGGCAACTCGGTGTTGTGACCTCCTGTAGTGGGGAAACAGCCATCTCCAGACACAAGAGAGGCACTAGATCCTCCCTACCTACAGCCTGGGATCTGAGTGGCAGCACCCTGCATGTGTGGTCTGCCTGAGTCAAACTCTCTGATGGGCTAGAATCTACTGTTCCAACTGGTGTTGGGGACCATGCCATGTGGTGTATCATCAAAATTCCTACGCAGTCTACATTAAAGATTGTGGGGACCTTTGAGCCAACTGCTGCAGCGACGTGAGCTGTCTCTACCATCCTTTGTCTCTGCTAATCCCTGTTTGCTGTACTACATCATTATGTGTCCACCAAGAAAATGACCAGAATTTACCAGCAATGGTTCATGTTTTCTATCTTAACTGATGGGAATGAACTACCAACTGTCTCCAAAGAACAGAATACTGGAATACATCCTGTGTTGGTCTTCCTTGGCTGTATTCCAGTCAGGTCATTTCCACTACACCTGTTATCAGAGAACATGGCTGTATTAATTAAATATTTTTTCTGATTTTGATCACATGACCATTTTGTGCATACACAAACACACACACACAAATACATGCACACACTACCTGTTAGAAGCTAGGTGCACTGCCAGTAGTCATCATTTATGTACCTCAGTGTACATCCATTTCTAGATTCCCCTTCTTTTTTTCTGCATAAACAACCCCAGCAGCTCCACACACAGCATTCTTGTATCCTTGGCTTTCTCCCATTTAGACTGTACTTACCTCTAATTTTCCCTCCCAATCCAGGAAGAGCTTAGTGACTCTTTCCTTTCCTACCCATTTGTCACCGTTTAAGGCTGGGC
>NW_009593749.1:0-1023 GCF_000690535.1 Cariama cristata
CCGGGCCTCTGCTGGGGCCCTCCGGGCTGGGCAGCTCAGCCAGCCCCATGTTGGGGGGCAGCCCACCCCCCCTCCAGCAGGGCAGCGGGAGGTGCCCCCAGCCTGCAGACTGTCCCCTCAACCCCGAGGTGCCACCCGGCTCCAGGCACATCAGCCCTGTGGGCACCCTGCGCTGCTGCAGGCACCTCCTGAGCTGGTCCTCCATCCCCTCGCTGGGCTTTTAGGGGCTCAGCACTCCTGCTTCGTTTTGGGGGGAGGGAGGGGGCATGGAACTTCTCTCTGGCTGGACCCCACCGTGTCCCTTGTCCCCCCTACCAGTAAGCAGCCAGGGTGGGTGGCACAGTGCTTCTCATCGCCCTGAGGACTTGCTGGGGGGACAGCAGGGTCCTCAGCTGGACATGAGGAGGAGGAGGAGGAGGGAAGGCCTCCATCCCTGGGCAGCATCTCTGGGCAGCATCCCAGGGCCGAGGGGGAGTCCTGCAGCACATGGTGGGTGCCTGTCACTGCCATCCCCCGGTATCCTTGCCCATAGGGAGCTGATTTATGTCCCGGCCAGCCTGAGCTAACCTCTGACTTTGACTCGGACATTATAACTAATGGCAGGTCAGCAGAGCTACAGCCAAAGTGAAGTGGCTGATGCAGGGCTGAAGAGCGGGGACACGGGGCTGGGGGGCTACTGAGGCTCCCGACTGCAATGGCACAGCTACCCAGAGTCAGGGACAGCAGGGCTGGAGCAAACGTTGCCCCCAGCTTGACCTCCTCCACCCTTCCCCTGTCCCCCACTCCTGATGGCTCTTTCTGACCATGTTTTCTCCCTGTTTTAACCACAGGGGGTTCAGGATCAGCAGTATCAAGCCTGGAGGGGTGACTCCTTGTTGGGGCAAAACTGAAGCACCCCCGGACTGATGGCATCGTGAACATTAACAGCAGAGCCAGGGAGGGCAGCAGGTATCTGAGGCCAGCCTCTGCCCGGGACTCGCTGGGATGAGGGAGCAGGAGGGGCTGGAGTAGAGGCCGCAGAGG
>NW_009593749.1:1110-4255 GCF_000690535.1 Cariama cristata
GGGTTTACACTCCTGCTGCCCCTGCCCTCCACCATGGGACACATGTCTTTCCAGGTCCTAGACCCCCTCACACCAGTGCACACGGGCCCTGTGTCACTCAACCCCATCACACCATACTCTCCATGTGTTTCAGCAATAAACCCTGTTTGTTTTCCCAGCTGGACTGGATAACCAGCCCAGCAACCTGGCCAGACTATGGGAGCTGAGATTTGGGGACAGCTATATCAGCTGTCACCCCAATCCCTGCCTGCAGCAACTGCTGAGGTGGGACCCCAGCGCAGCTGTGAACCTTGATATTTGCGTACCCACCAAGCAGCTGCTCTGCGTCCTGGGATGATGCCAGCCTGACCTGTCAGTCTAGGTGGTCTGAGTGGGTTGAGGAGAGCCCTTGGGGACACTATAAAAAACACCTGCCCCGCTCCCGGCTGCACACCGAGAGATCCCCGCTGTCCAGTGATAAGGGAGAACATTTTAAAAAAATGACAAGAGTAAAAGAAAAACAAGGTTTCTGACTCCTGAAGCTCTGCAGGAGCGTTTGCACAACACAGTGATTCCCTCACCATCCTGTGCTTGGGCAGGACCAAGTGTCCCCCAAAGGTGGCACTGCCATGGCTAATGCCATCGGTGTGCCCGGACGGGGGTTTCCCTGTCCCAGCAGAAGCCTGGCTTTGCCCAGGCAGTGGCGGGGAAACTGGGAACAAACCTGACCATGGTCCCATTGCTTGGAGGGCTCCCACCCCTTGGCTGCACTGCAGGAGCTCCCTGCTTTCCTCGTCTCCTGGTTCACCTTATTTGGCTTTATTTTGCCAGGAGGAGCTCTCTCTACAGTGTATTTTCCACACAGCATGTGCTGGTTTGGCCGGGGACTCACCCGTGGGATGGCAGGAATGATCCCAGGGACAGAGCAGGGCCCTGAGGCTACGAGACAGTCCCTAGGGTGAAAACTGCAACCCCAGGAGATGTCTGCACAAACCTCTCCCTTAAGATCATCTCTGAGACAGGGCTGGGGCCAGGTTTTTGGCAAATGTTTGTATTGCTCTTGACTGGAGTTAAACGCCACTGGGCTTGCCCAAATATCAGGTTGATGCTGCACGCGTGACGCAGCCTTGCTGACACCCTGCCTTTGCTCTCTGCTAGGGAAGGATGAGAAGGTCGCAAACCATATCCATGTAAGACATTAGGACTTTCCCAGAGATAAGCAATATCTGCCTGCCTGTGGTGGCCAGGGCTCTTTTTTGGTGGGCTGTGTTGCCAAGGGCTGGGCTGTGCTGGCTGCTGCCCCTGTGGCCGGACACGCAGGGCTCTGCAAGGCTCTCCTGGCACTGCCTGGCCGTCCCACAGATGCAATGGGTCTGTCACGGTCCCACCAGGCTTCCTGCTGCTGTTTGCAAACTGAGGTGTCCACTGGTGTCCAGACGGACACTTGTGCTTTCCAACTGACAACAAACAATTCTGCTCCTCTTTTCTCACCCAGGAGTATTAACTTTGCAAGGCTGCAGGGCAAGCTCACATCCTTGCAAGCAATCCCTCCCCACCAAGTTTATCAAGTCCTTCACAAGACTCCATTGCAGGTCATTTTGCAACATTATGGGGTGATTTTTTTTTAATTTTTTTTTTAGGATCCTTCTTAGGGATAAGCCAGATTCAAGCAATAGCAGCTTGTGACTTGCACAACCCTTGAGCGTTGGCCACTGACAGGTCCAGGTGCGACATCCAAAGCCCAGCTGGGGAAGCATGTCCTCTGGTCTGAATCCGCTGCAGAAGCCGGAGCTCGATGCATTCCCAGCCACCTCACAGTAAAGGTGATTTGTTTAAAACCATTTCCATGGCCTCTGCACGTATTTTGGCCGCTGGCTTCGGGAGAGCAGTTTAAATCTATGCTGCTAGACAGCACCAGAAGCTGAGCTTCGTTCAGAAGAAGCTGTTGGAGGACATTGCTCAGCTCGAACTCTGAACAGGCCTAACATTAGACCTGGGATGTAAAAGTTGATGAGTACAGATAGGTGAGTGAGTCTAGCTCCAGATTAGCAACTTTTACTACAGAGCTGGGATGCTCCCACTGAAAACGGTTGCCATTTGGGATTAGTTTTACTCCAGCAGTATTGCAAGTTTGTCGACCCCTTTTGAAGGCCTGGGCAGGTGGAAGGGGCATGGGGAGCTGGAAATAAGTGGGACTTCTAAAAAAAACTCCCTGAAACGGCCAGTAAATCCCCCAGGATACACCAGGGATCACGCATGGATCCCTCCTGAAGAAACCCAGTTCTTCACTGGAAAGAAAAAGTATTTTCCAAAGCATAGAGCAGCACAATGGAGTGCCCAGGCAGGGAGCAGCCTGCATCCAAGCCTCCTTCTCCATCACCCCAGGACAGTGATGTCCCCTGGCAGGTCCCTGTGCCACCCACTCCCCATGCCTATTGTGTCCTGCATGAAGTTGTGGAGATGAACACCACAAAGCAAAAGAAATGAAGAGTCTGAGCTTACGGACTGTCTGGCATAAGGTGAATAACGCAGGCTGGATCTGGCTGTCACCCACAGTAGGAGGTGACTGCTCCGTGCTGTCCTGGGGGTGCAGAGTGCGTGTGGGGGCTGCATCCCCTTGGCATCACCCACATCAGGTCTGGCGAGGGCTGAGGGCTGCCCAGACCTTCCTTGCATGCGGAGAAAATGGAAAAACTCCACTGGTGTGATCTCTCAGCACATCTGCAAGGTGCCAGCAGGGCTGGATCCAGCCACACAGAGGGACCACTCCTCCCTCAAGACCTGGACTGAAGGTGCTGAGGGGGGCCGCACTGAGACACCCCGCAAGTCTGACAGTGTCTGTGGATGCTCTTCAGGTCTCTGGGGATGAGAAGGGGAACGAGTCAGCACTTGCACATCTCCTTCTCCTGCACCCGAGTGAAAACACCCAAGGGGGCCGAGGATGTGGGGTGGGCAGAGATGGGGAGGGAGATCGGACCTACCTCCTTGCTGGGGTGCTGAGAGGGGGCAAGGGGTGTGCAGGCAGCTGGGTGGGTGCAGGGACACCCGACTGCAGTGGGTGGGTGGCAGCAGGGAGGTGTGGGGTCTGTCGGGAGAAGTGCCTGTGTGCACAGCCTGGGCACCCCATTCCAGGGCTGTGGGGTGCTCAGCCTCCCTGGCAGGGGGC
>NW_009593750.1:0-1229 GCF_000690535.1 Cariama cristata
TCATGGGCTTGGCTTCACGGAGGGCACTGGAAATGCCCCCGGATTTGTGGATGAGAAGATAAATTTTGGAGCACTTGTTTAAAAAAAATCCCCAAAACTTTCACAGTTTGGCGAAAGTTTTAATAATTTCCCATTTCTCTACATGGAATCTTTACAATTATTTATTCTCAATATTCCTGAATATCTCATTGTGAAACTAAAATTAAAATATCCCAGTAGACTATGACAGAAACCTTTGCATAAACCTGATAGGATTTTCCCACAGTAATAAGTCCCCAAGGCAAAATAAATTACAGAAGAAAATGTTTCAAAATAACTGTTCCCAATTAAAACTTCACCCCGGGTTTACACTCCACCAGTACTCTTTTTTCCAACACGATAAGCATAAAAATGACACATGCCCAGCCAATGAAAATGAGCCAGTAAATCAAGTGATTTATTCACCCTGCCTGTTTAAAGCACAGGTCCCAGGGACATGGGCCCCTCTTCCCCTTCCCCGCATGATTCGCCCTAAAGCACGTACACGCTCTTACCGGCAAACTCGCCCGTGCACAAGAAGGCTCGTACGTACACGTGTGCGCAGGGCACACGCAAGCAGAGACACGCGTACACTAACACACCAACACAGACGCCATCCGGGTGTACACAGGGACGCACACGCGCGTGTGCACACCAGGAACCTGTCCCCACTGCCATCACAGGACACGGCTTTATCTGCAAAATCCTCCTCCCTGAGGAGAGAGCCAGACTGAACGACGACATAAAATGTCCCACGGTCCTGTGCAGGGAAAGCAAACAGGAAGGCAGGAAATGTGAAGAGTGATGTTTAATCACCTTTTCTGTGCCATCGGGATTTAGGGATGGATAACGCAATGCTTTTCCTTCTCCGAGCACCCACAAAGCCCAGCCTTCACCAGCTTGTTTTACGTGGAGCAGTCGGACGTGCCTCCCTCGCAGGGCACACGAAGGTAACCAGGCCAGAAAGAGCCCTTTAGTGCAGCCACCCCGCTCAACCCCTGCACGGCACGGTCAGGGAACGGCGCTCGGTGGCTGTCATGTTAAGGTTACAACTCCTCCCCGTGCTGCGGCGTAACGCAGCCAGGCTGCCCGGGAGAACGGCGAGGGCGGCTGCTCCGGCCCCATTACAGCTCTGAGTCGAGAAGGATGTGGCACAACGTGCCCAGGCTGCTGCCCACCGCCCGCCACCATCGCCCCATCTGCCTGCTGCC
>NW_009593751.1:0-18418 GCF_000690535.1 Cariama cristata
GGATAAGGGCAGTGCGTGGGGAGAGGGCGTGAGGGGAATGAGGGGGAGTGTATGGAGAGAGGGTGTTGGGGGGACAGGGGGCATTGCATGAGGGAGAGTGATTTAAGGGTTATAGAGGACAGGGACGGTGCACGGGAGTGAGGTGCTGTGCCAGAGGGCAGGGTTATGGGGATGGTGCATAGCGGGGTGGGTACTGGGGGGTAAGGACAAGGTATAGGGAAAAGGGTGCTGTGCAAAGGGCTACAGGGTCGGTGCATGGGGACAGGGTGCTGTGCAAAGGGGTGTTGGGGACGGAGCGTGGGGAAAAGAGCGTTGTGCGAAGGAGGGACAGGGATGGTACGTGTGGGAGCTAGCGCTGCGCAAAGTGGAAATGACAGTGCGTGAGGAGGGGAGAAAGCGTGCTGTGCAAGGTGAGACAGAAATGGGGTGGGGGGAGGCTGGGGTGAGTGGGGAAAAAGAACTGTGCAAGATGGGAGAGATGCTCTGTGTGTGGCGGGATTAGGTGCGTGAGGGACTGGAGCTCTGCATGGTGTGGGGTGGGAGCGCGAGAGAAGGTTTGGGGCTCTGTGGAAGGAGTGGGTGCACAGGGAATGGGGAGGTATATGCAATTATTTGGGGTAGAGGACAGGAGAGTTGGGTCTTTGATGGGTATAGTGAGTACATGGAGGGACAGAGGCGTTGTGATGGAGGAGAAAGAGATGGGAAGTGAAGGATCAAGAGTTTCCTTCTGTAAATAGATGGGTTGGGGTGTTTGTGTGAGCGCCCTGAGGATGAGGCCTATGTGCCTGGAAGAAGGCCACGTGAAGACAACAGTGTTTGGAAGGGGAGAGAAGGAAAACGGGTATGGGGAATGTGTCTAAGGAGAAAGAAACATAAGCAAGAAGCATGGGAAGGAACTTAGCAATGGAACAAGGGAGACTGATGGATTGTATGGCTGTGGGGACGGACGAGGAGTTGTGGAGAGGGCAGCACTGTATATTGGAGTTTGGGAGTTTACTGTAGGCTAGGATTTCTCTGTTGCCATTCCTGTCTTCCAATTCAGAGTGCTGGCATTACTTTTGTGGGTTTTTTTATAGCTTGTGAGCAGCTCTTGTATCCTTCACTTTTTCCTGTATGTGGAGACTACATTTTTAAGGGCTTGTACTGCCTTTTCCCTCCCACCCAAAATTATGCTGGACAGATGGCATGCAAGCTAGAGTGCATTTTGGGATGCCTTTATCCTATGAAAAAAATATCGAAAGGAAAAGAGAGAACTGCACCATACGGAGGCTTTTTCTTCTTCTGAATGAGGTGCGCAGTACTTTCCTAAGTTCCCTTAAGGGACCCTTTCCCTTTTGTGCAAGTGCTGAGAACTGCTGATGACCAGTCTTTTTCTGATGGATAGTGCATTAATTCTTTGATCTTGTATAGGTAGTTAGTTACCTACGTGTGTTACTCTGAAAAAATAATGCTAGCACCTGTGAAGGCAGATAAGCCCCGTGAGGATAGGGGGGTGTGTAAAAGTGAAAATGTAATCGGAGCACATTCTAGCATGTTTATGGTGGCTTTATCTGACTGGCACAAGGTGTGGTTGCAGGGGCTTCACCGTGTGTTCATATTATGATCTTCTTGCAAGTTCCCATGTGCATTAATGTCTGCGTTTTGGTGAAGTGTTGTTTGTGGAAACAATAGAATGGGACTTTCAAATCAATACTGTTTGTAGATTTGCTAAGTTACTGCAAGGATGAGTGTGGGCCCTATTTCACACAGTAAATATTTTAAGGAAGTTTGGATATGGGTGGTTTATGATAGTGTAATTCTTCACGTTCCAAAACAGATACTTCTGTTGTGAATAATTTTTTTTTGCCTGATGTAAAATGAGTGATGCAAGCTAATCTGAAAAGTTGAATTTGTGCTGCAATACAATGTCTTTATGATGTGTGCTTGTCTATTATGCTTGTATGACACTGATTTAAGTCCTTGGGAATGGGGAAAAAAGTCCTTTCTTGTAAAAGCAAGATGGAATTTGTATCTCTGTATCTCTGACAGGAGAATTTTCAATGGAATGTATATTTCTTTTAAGTCAGAAAACGTACTTGCTGAAAGCAACATTTTCTTGTAAGCTATAGCTTTCAGTGACTTCTGATTACATAAGCAGGTTTCCATCAAAGTTACCTCTTTTTCACACCTTTTCCTGTCATCTTTGTTGGCTCTTTAGGTCTGTGGCTCTGAGGGATCTCATGTATATGAAATGCCTTGGGCTGAGGCTCCTTGGACTGCAGTCTGGGCAGCCAGGTGGTCACGGGCAGCCCTAATGCGTGAAGCATTTGCAGTGTCAGAGGTGTCTGGGCTGCTGTTTTTGAGATCCTGGCTCTTGGTCAGTAGGGCTGGGTGACTTGGAGACCGTTGTCTAGGTTTTGCAAAGTACAAGGGCTGTCAAGTTCTCTGTTGCAGAGCTGGGAGTTGAATGGGGCTCTTGGTATCTGTGGAGTTCAGAGCTCCTGATTGTGCAACAAGATTCCCCAAACCCTTTCAAGATACATGAGAGCTTCTCTTTGTGTGCTAGTATATGTTGAATAGTTATAGGTGACTTTATTCATAATTTATTTTTGTCTTCATGATAAAGGAGCAAAAGGGAATGGAAAGCACTGAGATACTGTTACTATCTTCTCTTTGGTACATCTAGCAAAACCTTTTATTTTACCAAGCTGCATGTTAAGGATTCAGAATCTTGCATTTGTTTTTTGAAGGAGGAAGAGAGTCCTGCACCTCTGTATATTAATACAAAGTTGCCTGTCGAGGTCATGCCAAGTCCTTGCTAGTAAGCTCAGCAACGTCACTATAAGACATAGCAAATCCCTTCTTTTGTTCTCTCAGGGTTCGAAGAAGGTGTGAGATCACAGCTAAGTTTTCCCAGGCAGTATTGACATTCAGCTATCAATGTACCTAGTGTAAGAAACCACAGCTTCAACACTGATGCCCTTCACAGAGAAGTTTGGTATAGCCAGTGTTTTCCGATGCAGGTGTGCGAGTCTGTTTCTTTCCATTGTTTTGACAGTTTTAACGACTGAGCATTGGTATGCTGAGAAAGTGTGGGCTTGTACTTGGATATGAGGGAGAGATTTTGCTTTGCTACTGCATAAAGGTTTGGGGAAATGCAGGCTAATAAGTCTGTTGGGCAAAAGGGCAGAAACAGTGAAGGACAAAATAGGTGGCTGTACAGGTAAATATGGGGGAAGACTGTTTTTTGGCAAAGTGGCGTGGCTTGCAGATCTTCTGGAGCTTTCTAAAGTAGTAAATGGACAAAGCAGATTGTTGGATTTGCGACGGGAGGTCAGCAAGATCCTTCACCGGGAGCTTTTAAAGAATCTGAGCTGTCATGGATAAGGGGAAAGTCCTTACAGAGCAGAGTAACTACTCAAATTATAAGAAACATAGACTAGAAATAAATAGTAAGTCTCCTGAAGGAGGTGCCAGTGAAGTTCCATAGGATCTGGGCTGATGAACTGGAAAACAGGTGAATGGTAAGTTAATGAGGTTTGCCGGCAACACTAAATTATTTGGGATAGTAAAGACTGTAGAAAGACCTGTTGCTGTTAGTAGCTGGGTAGTAGGGTAGCAGATGGGATTGAGAGTTGCAATGAGAGTTAGGATTGCTCCATTTTTCCACATGTGGGATGGTAGCATCTGGACTGGCTAGTATAACTTAGGAAGGAGATCCCTAGATCTTGATGGATAGCTCTGTAAAAACATTTTAGCTCAATGTTCATTTGCAGTACAAAAAAAAAAAACAGAATGGGGAGGGGAATGTTAGAAGTTATTAGGAAAAGAATATGACAGCATATATGTACACTGTTACATATCCACAGGACTGTCTGCAACTTAAATACTGTGTGCAGTTCTGGTGTGTTTCTCTCTTTTTCTTCTCCTTCCTCAAGAAAACCTCTAATAGGACTAGAAAAGGTACAGAGAAGAAGATAGGGTGATTAAGAGGAGGACTTCTTGAAGAGCTTCTCAGTTAGAATGACTGAATAGACTCAGCCTCTTCAGACTGGAAAAGAGATGATTGAATGGGGACATGGTAGAGGTCTGTAAATACAGCAGAATAACACGGCAAGGATGAGCAATTGTTCGGTTTCACATAACGCAAAAACCTGGAAGTGCTAAGAAATCTAGCAGCTAGCTTATTTTAGGGGTAGCAAGTAGGAAGTTCAGAAGCATTAGGTTTTGTGGTTTTTTTTCTGAAAAAAACATTAAACTGTGAATCTTATGTAAACTTTTTAACACCCACAACTTGAGTTAAAAAATGATTGGGCAAACAGAATAAAAATGTGTCACGGCCATTAAAAAAAGGTACTATTTTTGACTTAAGAAATCCTTGAGCCACAGACTCTAGACTCTGGGAGATTATATGAGATAAATATTGTGACATATTTCCTCCTATGTTTTGTGTTCACTTATAGGCGAGTATATTAACGGACTTTACTGTTCAGAGGTAGGATGCTGGACTAGATAGTCCTTCAGTCTGACTTGGCACAGCTGTTCTTTTCGGTCTTCAGGGGAAGATCATGTTCTTTGAGCTCTACAAAGATGCTTTTGAGAGTTTCGACCATTCTTTAAAAACTGGTCCAGGAATCGGGGGGCTATGATTTTACAGCATGAAGTGTAGGTGTGCCTAGGTATTAATACTGGTTTGGTTTTTTTCAGCTTGTGTTCTAGAAAGTGGTGAGCACAAAACTCCTCTGACAGTTATATAGATATGTTCTCTCTTGAAAATGCTTAGCTAATTCTTCTGATCTCCTTGTAAGAAGTAGGTAGTAGAGATATTTACAATTGTGAGAGTTTGTGATAAGGCATCCGAAATCCAGACTGCAAGGTGAAGATTTATTTAAAGTAAGGTTTATGAACTTGCACATGCAGTACTTTGTAATAAAGACCATGAAATCTTCCTTGATGGTAGTTGGGGCATATAAAAGCAGGTAATGTGCTTATATAAATACACAAAGAGAGAGCTAGGCCATCCCACTCCTATCGGTCATAACATTTGAATGCATCCCAGCGTGAAGTACAGCGATACAGGGCTTAAGAGTGAGCTATGTTTCTCCCTCTCTGTTATACTGTAATTGCATCCTGGAAGATGGCACTCCACTGAGCCCTTTGCCAGTCTGCACTGGTTTGATGGCCGCTGCTTTTGCGGAAAGGCAGGTTGCGAGTCGTGTGCCGTCTTTGAAGGCAGTGAATTCTCTGATCACTCTTTCACTGTGTCTGGGTGGGAGTCCTCCGACTTGTGGTAGTTGTTGGGAGAAACAGTTTTCACAAGTATTTTTCCTGAGGCTGACAGGAGAAAAACCAAGTATGGAGCTGAAGAGAGTGAGAGGAGGAAAGCTAAACATGGAGCAAACATTGATAGTCAGGATCTCTCTTCAGGTTTTTGTTCAAAGAAGCTGAGAAAGTGGAAGTTTAGGGCTTCTCAGACTAATCAAAAGAGAAGAAAACAGTCCCAGCTGAGAAAGCTAATGTGCCAGCAGCAAAGCAGCAAGCTGGAAGATGTAACTGAGAAAATACAGCATGAGAAAATGGCACTGCAAGGCTTGTGATCCTGAAACATTGTGTCTGGGGAAGCTCAGCTTCTTTTGTTCCAGAAATTGCCTTTAATGTTTGATAGTAAGTTGAGAAAAATAGCATCTGATAAGCTTCCTGGGCACAAACCATAACACAGTCTGGAAACCTGCCCTTTAGAAGTGTTGGGGATCTCTCTTTGTGCGGTCTGGTGGCAGGAGAGCTGCCTGCTTTGCCAGGCACTGCTGGCCCTTGCTGTCCCCAACCACCTTCTCCCCGGGGTTCCTCCAATGCTGCCTACGGCCCAGGATCCCATGTCAGACCCCCAGGGATGTCAGCCCCTGCCCCAGTGACTCCACAGCAGGGCTGATCTCCAGCTCTCCACAGCTCTACCCTGCCCAGCCACAGGCCCTGCCAGGCCAGGCCTGTGTCCTGCCTGTCCTTAGCCCATCCCTGTGGCCCTGTCTGGCCATCTTGGGGCTGTGTCTGACCTGGTTCACCTCACTGGGCCTGATCCTGACCGTCACATGCAGGCTGATGTCCCACCTGGCCTCAGCCCATCCCTGGACCCACAGAGGTGCTCAATGCCCTGGGCTGTGGCTGCCCCTGTCCTGCTATAGAGTTCAGGGTCACATCTCTAGTAAAAATTTAAATCAGAATTACTTTTCAGAAGCATTTAGGTAGCTCTTACTTAGCACATCTCTTCCCCAACCAGCTGCCTATTTTTACAAGACCGACAGAAAACTTATAGTTTTGAGACCTCATTCCCTCTCTCGGGTTTGTCTGGAACTGGGCAGAGAGAGGAGAGGGGCAGGCAGTGCTGCTGTGTGTGGTGGTTTCCCTGGGGAAAACAGGATAAAAAATGGAGGTTAGCATAATGAAATGCAGCCTCTGTAGTCTGAGGCAACAGAACTGTGGGATGGAGAAGACAAGTTGGTGGAGCTAGGAGCATTTATCAACTCCAGGTAAGACCTACAGGATACTTCATCCTCAAATCCAGTGGGATGGAGTGCACCCTCAACAAGTTTGCCAACAACACCAAGCTGAGTGGTGTGGTTGACATGCTGGAGGAAGGGATGCCATCTGGAGGGATGCAGAGGTGGGCCTGTGCGAACCTCGTGAAGTTCAACAAGGCCAAGTGTAAGGTCCTACACCTGGGTTGGGGCAATCCCAAGCACAAATACAGGCTGGGTGGAGAATGCATCAACAGCAGCCCTGAGGAGAAGGACTTGGCGGTGCTGGTTGATGAGAAGCTCAACGTGACCCAGCAATGTGTGCTTGCAGCCCAGAAAGCCAATCCTATCTTGGGCTGCATCCAAAGCAGCATGACCAGCAGGTCGAGGGAGGGGATTCTGCCCCTCTGCTGTGCTGTGATGAGACCCCCCTGCAGTACTGCCTTCAGCTCTGGGACCCCCAACATAAGAAGGACATGGACCTGTTGGAGCGAGTCCAGAGGATGCCACGAAGATGATCAGAGGGCTGGAGCACCTCTCCTGTGAGGACAGGCTCAGAGAGTTGGGATTGTTCAACCTGGAGAAGAGAAAGTTCCAGGAGACCTTAGAGCAGCCTTCCAGTACCTAAAGGGGCTGACAAGAAAGCTGGGAAGGGACTTTTGACAAGGGCATGGAGTGATAGGACAAAAGGCAATGGCTTTAAACTGGTAGAGGGAAGATTTAGATTAGATATTAGGAAGAAATTCTTCATGATGAGGGTGATGAGGCACTGGAACAGGTTGACCAGAGAAGTTGTGGATGCCCCATCACTGGCAGTGTTCAAGGCCAGGTTGGATGGGGCTTTGAGCAACCTGGTCTGGTGGAAGGTGTCCCTGCCCATGGCAGGGGGGGTCGAATTGGATGATCTTTAAGGTCTCTTCCAACCAAACCATTCTATGATTCTATGAAATGTGTGTTGTGGAAAACCTCAGTAGGACGGCTGTGAAGTGATTGTAGGCTGGCTACCAAAGTGGGTTTGTTGTACCACAGGACTTACCCTGCCTTTGGGGTCTGAAGTGAATGAATGTCACTGGTGTGACTGTGCGGGACTGAATAGTGTGACCGTCTTGAAACAGGTTTTCTGTTTTGTGGTTTACTGCTTGGAATCTGTTTGTTTTGGTGGCTTGAGATTAAAAGATATGTAATAAACTAAGTTAAAAATGCATATTCTTTTCTTTAAATGTTAGACTGGCATTTGTTATTTAAGATTTACAATAACAGCTGTGAATTGAAGTCTTTTAACTTACTCTTTCTTAGTCACTAAGCCAGGAGGTTTTAGGACAGTGACAAATGTACAGACATAGTCATAGAATTGGGAGGCTGCAACAGGCATTGACAGCATTAGTCCAACTTCAGGACTGAGTCAGGATCACATGTAGCTCATGGCTCTTGTACAGTGTACATACATTAAAACTCTCCATCTCCAAATGTACATGAGTTTGCAAGATACTAATTTGAGACTGGTGGGAAGAATGTTGCTCGTGCAAAGTTATCTGCCTGAATTTGCTCGTAGGGAGAAAGGAAAGTTGTGAACTAGTAGCCCTTAACATGCTACTGCATGAAGTAGGCTGCTTTGAATTTGAAGTAGGCTGCTTCAAATATTAGAATTTCAGGGAAAAGTTTCTTTCTGCTAATACAATTTTTTTGTTGCAAGTAAATCATAAGAAACTTAGTACAGTGACCTATTTGCGCTGCTATAAATGCTCATTGTGCGCTCTTACTCTGCAATGTCCCTTGACAAAGTTATTGTATCTTTTTCTTTAGTAAAGCTGTGATATGCTCGATTTTTTCAGGTATGCCTATGGAAGCTTACTGAAATATTTTGTATCTACTACTTTACCCTTAAAAACTTCTTTATGTTTTTACCTTGAGAAGCGTGAGCTACATTGACCTCAAGTGCAAAACTTGACTGGAGCTTGCCTTGATCTAAGTATTTCAGTCTTTGGGGGTTTGTGGAGATGGAAAGTCATGGTCAGCAAAGTGGAAAGAAGAGAGGGACTAGATACAGCAAGAAAAAGCTTTCATAAAATTTAAGCTAAGCTTACTAGCCATTCATCTTCTGTTCCTTTTTTTTCTCCAGAACTTTGTAAGATGGACAATTACTGTCAGAGTAAGTGCTAGTGAGACTGTTGGTAAAGAGGATGATCTCTGTGTTTATTTCAGATCCTGTGTTTTTGTCTGGTCAGTTGTTATGTACAATAAAGGATTCTTCTGTATTTTTGAATATTACAAAAGTGGAAACAGTAGGAGTTTTGTTTTTAATTGGTAGTTGTTAATTGATTTCCATGTAGGATATATTGATAGACCAAGTCCTGACATAAAATATTTCTTATAGTGCAGCCTTGAACAGTCCTGAAGTGGGTTCCAGCAGCAATACACACACTAAACTTGAAAGCACTGGGTACTGAAAAGTGAGGATAATGTTAATATTAGCAAAATTCCTCTTACTTGTGGTTCTGATTTCTAGGGATGTCACTAATTCACAGTAAATTTTAAATTATGTAGAGCGGTCATGATGTAATTTGCAACACTGAAGAAAGTATGGATATGCTGAATTTGCAGACCTTTTTGGGAAATCTTGGAGAGTATTTACCTGGTTTACCTTGTGCTAGGTTTTCTCATTACAAAACTAATTTGTAATTGCGTTCTGTTGGGAAGGAATAGGGGAAACTTGCGTCTACTTCGTGCAAAAAAATAATTATCTGCTATACATTTTAGTGAGGTGAACCGAGTCAATTTTTGCTTCTCTTCTGAAATCCTCCAGGTGGCAATCTTGCATCAGTTAAGTCTACAGTGGTTTTTTTCTGGCATTGAGTCTTTTATATGCTGTCCTTGTGATAGCAACAGATGCTTGCTTGAAGTGCTGCGGAGTATACTGCTGTCGGTTGTGAAGATGCTGAATCGTGCACGTAACTTGGACGTGGACTGGTTTCATAGACTTGGGCAGCCCTCGACTTGGGCATGGTGGACGCAACAGTATATTTATGTCTTCAGTTGGTAGTTATGAAAATAAGCCCATAGCTAGCTAGCTGTGATGGAGTAAATAAACTTACACAGACATACTTCTAATTCAGCATTACCATTTCAGCAGGCTGTGGTGCGTGCAGATCTGTTAACTTCCCTGTAAAAACCACTGAGAAAATAATAATTTTGGTTACAGACTTAAGTCACTTTATGCATTCAGAAAACTTTAACTACATCATTTTGCTATTATAGGCATGAATTATAATGAGACATTTACTTACTTTCCTTTTGACTTAAGTCAACTTTAAGGTTTTTTTTGTATTAGATTATCTAGTCTACTCTGATTATGAAACTGTTGCTGTGATGTATTCTGCACTCTTTACTAGACCCAGATTTTTTGCGGGGTCTGTAAATACATGGGTTTCAAATTGAAGGTTTTTCTCCTACCTTGTCCTGAAGAAAGGGTTGGTGTGTTTTTGGTTTTAATTTCACAGGGAATGATTTTGGTAGGGCTGGTCCTATCAAATAGTGGATACGCTTCAGTTCAAATTGCAAGCTGTTTCATTCCCTGTCTTCACTTGCTCATTTATGTAGAGGAAACAAAATCCATAACGCTGGGACTGAATTGGTTTCTTCTCCAGGTGTTGAATCTGAAACTCAGCACGTCACTAGCTCTCAAAAAAGTGCCCTTTAAGCTGCGGATGCCCGAGCAGCTGCTCTTTGCCTCCTCTGTATGGAGGGATGTGATAAGTGCTGTTCCTGCTATCTGTCGTCTTTTTGCTGCTTTTCAAGGTCACCACAGACTTCAAGCTTTGCTTGTTCCTTTTACTGCTTGAGGAACGTGTTTGTAGAGAAGCAGAGTGATGTGACTTCCTTCGTTAGTGAGTTGGTGAGGCAAAACAGAGACGGCCGAGGTGCCTGGCTCTGCCCCTGCGGACGGCAGCTGTGCCCTAGAGTGTGCTGCAAGGAGCAGATGTGGGATGGCTGCTCTTGGCTGCTTGAGGGTCACAGTCACTGTAGTTCAGCACTTGAGTAATGAGGGTTTATGGGCTGGGTCTGGGCCTGCATGGGCTTTAACCAAGTATCATCAAGTTTCCAGGTATAGGATCTCCTGTATCTTCAATTCTCTTCTTTTGGTGTCTCCGGGCACTGTAGCCCACTGAGAGGATCACCAAAAAAATGGAGTAGCTGTACTTTTGAGCTGCCGAACACATCTCTCCACACCTTCTCTTGTCCAAAATTTTGTGTAAATGTCCAAAGCTAACTTGAAGAGGAGAGGAGGCTTCAGTTATGCAAAGCTGAGAATCTGAGTTAGTTTCTAAAAATAATCAGTAGATGACAATGTACCTTGGGAGGCACCACCTCATGAAGGCAGGTGTTTGAGTTGGCTTAGGGAAATGTTAGTGTTAATGTTGAAGATTTGGCAGGCAGTACTTGAAGACACCAAATACTTCTTGGATATATTTTTGTATATCTGGAAAGCTGAATGTGAAAAACCAAAAGCCTGTTTAATTCACTTTTGAAGTTGTAGAGGGGAAAAATGGAAAAGGTCAAGAAATGTAAAAATTTCAGTTAAGCTGGGATGTTAATTTTGTTGTGCCTAATGATTACTGTTCCTTTCCTTTGTACTTTCTAAATGACTAGCTTTGTAGGGATTTTTGTCTTTAAATTAATTTGATGATTTCACAGTTTTATTTTTTTAAGAGTTTATCTTTTTATTACCCAGCTGAACAGTTACATTAATGAGTTTGGTTTGCATTCTGCTTGTAAAGATTAAAGCTGATGGTGAGACTTCATAGTCAATGGCAATATTAGTTTGCAGTTCTGAGAGTGTAAGTGCTCAACAGACTAGTTTTCTGTCAGTTTTCAAAGCCAAATGCTAATTAGAGATGTACAGTCTTCCCAGTTAACTCGCTGAGAAATGCGCACATCAATTCTGATAGAAGAATTTGTCTTTCAGATAGCTCTGCTAGTATCTGCTGCAGAGTATAGCTTGGAAAGAAATGACTTTTATGTACAATGTTGTGTCTTGATGTTTAATGAAAAAGAATCTTAAAGGATAAAACCACGAAAATCTCAGCTTAATTTTATTTTGTTTCTATTCTTTCTGGGTTTTAGCTTCCGAGTAAGTTAAATTATTTTGTTAATAGTATTGCTTATCACCACTGTAAGATTGTTTTTGAGCAAGCTTTTTAGAAGTAGCAGGGAAACCTGTAAAAGAGTAATGTAGGTGTTCTGACAATGATAGTCCAATAGCGTTCAGTATTTCGGTGTATTCCGAGATAGAGGGGACTGAGAAGGGGAGCCTGTGTGCACGGGGGGGGCAGTGGTGCCTTCGATGGAAGCGCTGGGTGAGGGTCTGCCTCCAGCCTGCCCTGCTGTCGGCCCCTGCTCTCCAGTTCATGGCCTCCTCCACCGTGCTGGTGCTTGAGTGTGTGCTCTCCTGCTGCAGATCGGACAAAGGAGGGAGCCTGGCGTAAAGCAAAGCTTGAAACAACCGAAAAAGGAGGGTAGGAGGCAGAATTTCCAAAGTTAGATTTGCTGCTGAAGAAAAGGAGCAAAAAACTATTGCCACTGTTGATATATTTTTTTGTGAGGTAAACCATTCTTATTAAATGCACACCAAAAATGTTGTGTGTGTGATAGGGTAGTTTGATAACCTCTTTTTTTTGCCTCGTTGGTTTGTTTCGGAGCATTTGTGGAAATATGAGACTGTATCTATAAGAATGGCAAGGGGGCACTGCTGCCTATAACAAGTCTGGAGCAAATGACAGAGTTGGGAGGGTTACCTCTCTATTCAATGGGGTGGTCACTATTTGATCTTTTTAATTTCTAATTAGGATGTTGAACTGAAGTACTTAAGCTGCGGGGCATTTATGTGAGAGCTTCTGATTATTGTTTGTTAAAAGGATGTGTTAATGAATTGAAGTTGGTTTCTGTTGTGGATAGCACTGGAAACCTAATTTAAAGGTTGTACAGAAAATTAACCTTTGAAGGCTTATAGACAATAATTCTGCAGGAATATTAGCTTTTCCATTTTGGTATGTGGTTGTTTTTTTTTCCTCAACATAGATGTACATTAAATACGGCTAAGAAAGCCTAGTAAGAGTGAACAATTTAGGTCACTGTTTCTTATCACTTCCACCTGCTATGGAAGTACCTTATTCAGCTGTGTAGGAGAATTGTCCTGGCCTGCTTTCAAGTGACATTTCACTCCTCTGTATGTTTCTATCCAAAAGCCATGCTAGTTTGTTCTAGAGAACTGCTGTAAGATGAGAAAACATAACTTCAAGAACTTGAGGGAAAACTGTAGGCATCATAGGCAACAAGATGACTTTTTTCCCTATTCTGAAGAGCAGACTACTTGAATGAAGTAGAAGTCCAATTACTAACAAATTACTTGTTTTCAATCCTGTGCAATTTAGCTTTTTGATCTTACTTGCTGTTAAGCTGATAGATTCAAATATCCTGCTTGAGGTAGCCTGATTGTTTTTAGAAAAACTCCCTGCTTTAGTGGGAGACTATTTCTGTGCTTGGTAGTTTAATTCTCTGTTCTGCGGGATTGGTTTGCATGAGTAGTTCCATTGACTCCCAGCGGACTCTGCATTCAGGCTCCTCAGCATTGGCACGGATGCATAAACCAGCCTCTAGTTTATGCTAATTTACAACTTGGACTTATTTTAGTCTCCAGCCTTTCAGGGTGTAAAAGTAGCAGTTCCGAATTTGCAGTTTTTGTAGCCTAAGTGTCACTTTGTGCGCCTGATGTTAAACTGAAGTTATGTTAAAGTAAGTGTTATGTCTGTAGTAGCCAACACAGTCATTATTGAACGCTAAACATATTTTATGTTCTGTAGTGCTAGTAATTAGCTATTAAAATTCTGTATTGAATATTCTTTAGACAAAAAAAATTAACTAAGCAATTGATTCATCATTTACTTTGAGAAATATTTTACAATATTGATTTTCATGTTCTGCCTTAAAAAGGGGTTGTGACATTTTTGTACTTTGTTTGGAGCTGAGATCAGGAGGGCTAAAGGAGCCGTGTAATTCTTATGTTATCCCAAGGAAGAAATAAATTGCACAGGATTTGTGCTTGATGTCTTAAGCCCTTCAAGCACTTCTATTGCTCTTGTTAATGTAATTTGGCATGTTATAAATTATACAGATACTGAATATAGAGAAACAATAAGTTTTCTTTTAATATTTTGATTCAGTTACTGCATTTGACATGTCTTTTTTTTTTTTTTTTTATTCCCCCCTCCCGTTATAGGTGCAGGCAAAACACCGACTTTAGGAGGAGGATTCCATGCCAATCTGGGAAAGGAGTCACGAGCACAAACTCTACAGAATGGTACCTGCAAACTTTAGTTTTGTTGATACAACTTTTTTTAATTAATATGGTTGATTACAATTATTTTTTAGTTTTGAATATGACCTCAAAGCCTTACCAGGCCACTTGTTATTCAGTAGGCAAGTCTGCCTACTGCTGCTTTTACATTGTGCTCTCATTTGGTGGTTATACCTGATTTATGAGGTCAGGTAGCTGGGTGACAAAGGGTAATGGCACCTGACAATACTATCATACTTTAAAAGGGCTTTTTCAAGGTTGATGTGCCCATTGCACCTTTTCATGGTCTGTTAACCTATTGTCGCTTTTTATTTTATCAGTTTTCAGGGTCCTTGAAATGCTTTACGCATGTTTACTTTTTAAGTATAATTATTCAAATACTTCTGTTTTTATGCAGTATAAATGTGAGTTAATGCATATATTTATGCACACTTCATAGTAATCATGTGTTTAAAATGTAACTGTTGAACAGAGAGGGGAAAAATGGAAAACAGATTTTAGCGTCCATAGCATATTTAAATATATGTTCTCATTACATACTATGTATTTTAATTGAGATCTGCATAATCTACACTCTTTAAAGAGAGTGACTAAACCTAGCTTTTATTCCAGAAACAGAATGGTCTTCCAGTTTCAATTGCTGTTACTCATATCAATGGACAGGAGTTGTCATTTTTTGGCTAATTAATACTCTTGTCTCATGACTCTTGGAGATGACAGCTGATGGACTGTCATATCAAAGACTCAGAAGCTGACATGTAATTAACCAAGGTACATAGGTGGGTTTTACTGATATGATGCTTATTTTGTGGGGATATGTTAGATAAAGGTATTTTTGCTAAATTGAAGTTTTATAGTTACAACTCAAACACAGAAAATCTTATCTGATATTATTCCTGCATAGATATACAAAGGATAAGATTGATCTGATATTATATCTCCATAGGTATACAAAGGTTAAGATTGATCTGTGTTACTGAAATACAGCCCAGTTGCTTTACTCAGCATTATTTAGCTGATTTATATACAGATTGTTTTATATACAGAATGTTTTATTCAGCTGTTTGTACTGAACAGTATTAAGCCCTCCTCATTTGTTAGAGTAAACCTTGCACTTTATGTAAGTTTCAGGGTTAGGTCCGAAGTTACTATCATAGGAGTTTTAAAAATGCCTGTATAAAGTGTAACCTATATAAGCAGTGGAATAGAACCACTAGAATACCTTTTACAGTTAGTGAAGTTTGCCTTTGGATGAAGGCACTAATCAAAACTGTAATTTTGCACAGGCATTTTAAAAATAAATTGACTTGTTGTACAGAAGGACTGCCCAGCTCCTTGCCTTTAATTGTAGAAAAGTAAAATGCTGAGGGGAGAAAATGCTGTCCTGTTGTTTCTTGAAGTGTCTGAATCCTTCAAAAGCCCGTTTGGTTAAGCTGAAAGGTAATCGCAATTAAAGGCAGCGTAGGCGTTTTTCTGGAGTCTAAACACGGCTTCTTTTTTGGATGAGTGTTTGCTGGGGAATATGTCTGAGCATCTTCCTTCCCCACAGCTTTTGTGCGTGGGGCCCCCCTAATCATATACAATGATTCTGACTTGGCTAAAGTCTGTCAGCCTCATATACAAGAATGTATAGTTGCTTTTAATGACATTATCTCACAATTTTGAAACAGGAAAATAATTTGTCTTTTTTCCTATACCTGCTGAGGCTCTTTATGGATTTTCTTTTCTCTTTTGTATTCTTTTCAATGAGCTAAGTGATGTTCTTGCTCAGTCCTAGGCATGACAACAGCAGCTGATATTTCAGGTAGAGCAATTGGAGTTTGAAAGGCTTTTCTTTCTGCTGCTATATAATGAGCTAGTTGTCTGCTGCATTTAATCACACTTTTAGATTTACATAGTTTTTAATTGCAAATTGAGCTATGGCAGTGAACTTACAAAATCTCACCCTGTCACTGTGTGCCTATGATCATTGCTTTTTTTTTTTGGTGAAATTATGTTAATATCCATTGTGTTTAGAATTGAAAGTGTAGCAAGGTAAATGAACTTACTGTATGTATTTTAAAGAAAAAGTACAGGGTTGTTCATCGAGTGAAACTGAAGTGCACTGATAGTTGACTATTAAAAATGAACAGTTACCCTTGGAGCACTACAGTGTGTGATCAGAAAAAATGATAAGTTACTTATTTATTTGCTGGTACTACTACGTTTGCATTTCCAAAGTTAACCGAGTTGCAAGTGAACTGCCGAAATTAGCTCCCGTCGAGATGCTGGTGGAGCACAGCTTGTGAGCACGTTTCAGGAGGCCTATTCCTGCAATTGGCTGATGGCTCTTAGGTCAAGGCTGCGTGCTATCGCTACCTTCAGTAGTGTTAGCATACGATTTTTCTCCCATATGGTGCTCTATACAGGCTATTGCCGAAGGGAAGAACCAGATTCTGGAAAGCAGGGATGGGCGGTGGAGCCCAGATTGCTCTGGAGGTGGTCCCCAGGGTGTTTGAGAGCAGCTGAGAGCGTGTGTGTGTGTGGTCTGAGAGTGCTGGCAGGTTCAGCGCTGTGCCTGGTCTGCTTGCCAGCAACCTGCAGGCTTGACATGATGCGGGGAAGAGTCCAGCAACGGAGCAAGGACTGGCTGTTTTTTAAAAAAACAACCACCTCCCCCTGCTTTCCCTTCCCTTCCCCATGTAGTTTGGGCCAAATTCTTCCTTGCTGTAATGTCTGTCTTTTCAAGGGAGGTGAAAGGGAGGTGATCTGGGTTCACTGTCTCTTAGTCATTAGCAAAGCAGCTGGGGTTGGCTGAATGTATGATGCTGCTATTCTTTGAGGCTTTTAATGAAAGGATGTTTAGAATTAGATGAAAAACGGTTTTTCATTAGAATACTTAAGGTAATAATTTTACTTTTTTTTTTTCTTTTCCTGCATTCTGAAGTGAAGAAATGCAGAGGTAAAATCTCCCAAGAACTGCTCAACAGTTCTGAACTCTTCTACAAAATCATTATTTTGTGCATTGGTGGATTTTTTATATATATGGTCTAAGCAAAGCCATGGGCAAACCCTGAAGGTTTTATAGTTTCCAAGTTTAAGAATGTCTAATACACAGAAGTAGTCTCCCTTACCATACATGCCTTTGCTGTATGTTTCCTCACTGTAATGCAATGGTGCGTGGCAGTTCATAGTCTCTGCCTTTATTTGATGGACCAGCTGATGTTCGTGGGTGTTTGTTTTGGTATTGGCTGTTTATAAAAACTGCAGTCTTGTTTACGCTTGCTAAAATATTTATGCAGGAAAGACCTAATGCTGTTGTATCTGTTCATAATCAGTTTGATTTTTTTTTTTCAGTGTGCAGTACTGTGCTAGTTGGGTATACTGAGCTCCACAAGTTCAACAAGCTCAGGTCCACAAAATGCTTTGTTCATATAGAGCTCATTTTTGTAGTAAAACCCTGCACATCTGTGAGATGATGTGAAGAGGTGTTTCAACTTTGTTTTAAAGGATTTGACAAAATAGTCAAACAGTACAGTTTTTGTGGGAAAGAAGAATAATTAATAAAATACTAGCTCAGAGAGGGGACCCTTTGACAAGACTTCTTCCTCTGTAGTCTGAACCTCTTCAAATTGCTACAATATTGTCTGACTTTTATGGTTACTTACAGGGCTGAAATGCAGAGTTCTGTCTCTTTAAATCTCATTTTACAGCTCTGCATTACATAATCTCTCTAAATAGCCGGTTTATTCTTGTTTCCTTGCAGGCAATCTGCTCTCGCTATATCCATGTCAGTCATAGTTATAAGGGAGTTGTTCTTGACTTGCTGCTCTGATACTTTCAATAGTCTACAGTGGCCAAAAAGAAAGGAGAGAGGGGAAGGAAGGTCAATGGCATGATTATAACGTGAAAGCTTCAGTTGCAGATATTCAAATTTGGTTTAAACTAAGTTTGAAGATTGCAGCTGCATCTAGCCTAATTCAATTTCTGAACTGTTGTGCTGTGTTCTTAATAATTTCTTTAAATGAATGTGTGTTTTCCCTCAGTCCTCCAAAATGCCAAAACATAGCTAACAGTATTTTAATGCTAAATGGGAAGGCATTTCCGAAGAGATGTTCACCACCGCATTTTTGACTGTTTACATTTAAACTATTTTCTTAATTCTTTAACCTTCATTGTCATGACTAATTTCATAGCTGGTTTTTCTCAAGTGATTATGGAGGGCTCTACTTCCTGCCAGAACTGTACAGCATGAATTAGACCAGGACAATATATTATCTGCATGAAGAACAGAAGTATCCAAAGAAGAGGAACAGAGAACACTATTTAACAAAACTAAAACAACAATGGAGGAGAGGATAGTAGGATCCTAGAATAATTTAATTGGAATTGACCTCTGGAGGTCCACAAAGTGGTGGCTTTGAAGTTGCATTAGGCTGCTCAGGGCCTAGTGCAGCTGAACTTTGAGTATCCCCAAAGAAGGATCATAAAACCATAGAATGGTTTGGTTGGAAGAGACCTTAAAGATCATCTAGTTCCAACCCCCCTGCCATGGGCAGGGACACCTTCCACCAGACCAGGTTGCTCAGAGCCCCAT
>NW_009593751.1:18448-18986 GCF_000690535.1 Cariama cristata
CTGTGGATGGGGCTTCCACCACCTTTCTGGGGAACCTGTTCCAGTGCTTCACCACCCTCTTTGTAAAAAATTTCTTCCTTATGTCTAATCTGAATCTACCCTCTTTTAGTTTAAAACCATTACCCCTTGTCCTGTCACAGCAGACCCTGCTAAAAAGCCTTTCTCCGTCTCTCATATAGGCCCCCTTCAGGTATGGGAAGGTTGCAATGAGGTCTCCCCACAGCCTTCTCTTCTCCAGGCTGAACACCCCCAGCTCTCAGCCTGTCTTCATAGGAGAGGTGCTGTAGCCCTCTGACCGTTTTTGTTGCCCTCCTCTGGACTCGTTCCAACAGGTCCATGTCCTCCTTATGTTGGGGGCCCCAGAGCTGCTGCTCTGCTCCCTGCTCCACAGGGGCAGTGCTGCAGGGGTGGTCTCATGAGAGTGGAGCAGATGGGGAGAATCCCCTCCCTTGGCCTGCTGGTCACACTGCTTTTGATGCAGCCCAGGGTAGGGTTGGCTTTCTGGGATTTGAGCACACATTGCTGGGTCATGTTGAGC
>NW_009593752.1:0-3991 GCF_000690535.1 Cariama cristata
CCTGCACCCACCTCGCCTCGGCCCCTGCAGCCGCCAGGCTCGGGAACTGGATTATACCCAGCGGGGGAGGATCAGGCTCTCGTAGGTCTCTCATTTGGCCGGGCAGGGAGGGAGTGAAACATCTCCTTTCTCCCTCACTGAAAAGGGAAATCAAACCCATTTATCTGCAACCGTTCTCGTCAAAACTCAGCGTGGTGAGTAGCGATCGAAACTGTTTCATTGTTTTACCCGAGAGCAATAATTTTGTGCCATCTGAATGCATTTATGGTTACGCCTGTACGCGTGCTTTTACCATTAACCTCAGCGTGTGCTATGTAATCTGCAGGGAGAAAGGGGTATGAGGAAAAGCTTCGTTTATTTTTAGTGAGCGAGACGTTGAACTGATTTTATAACTGGTATTGTCATAATACGTCCTTGAGGAAGTACTCAACGATAAATAGGTAGAAAGGGAGACAAAAATACCCTAATCGGCACTTAAAGGATTCTCTCTAAACCCCCTACTATTAGCTAACCAAATTTCTGTCTTTGCATCTGGAGAGAATTAGAGGCTCATTGGTTTGAAAAGGGTCCTTAAGACTAATTCAATACAACTGGAACTCTTTCAAGAGAGGCTGAATTAGGTGATAAAGTGGTGTAGATTTTCTTACTCAATATTCCTCTAATCTTATTGACGTTATTTTACAGGAAAGAGGTCATAATTGAGTTATTTCATAATTAGGTTTTGTGTTGTAATTACACAACTGGAAAGATAAATCTTCTGTTTTGTTTGGACTCTCTGTTTGCTTGAGAAAAAGTTAGCTCGAGTTTGAAGCTTGTGTGTGTGCTGGGGTGTTACTGTTTGAGATTTTTCCCACAACCACCGAACTGATTTATTGAAAGGTAATTGTCTACTATTTCCTTTCCTTGAGAAACTATTCATCAGTGGGAAGTGTGTGATTCTGCGCCTTCTAGTATCAGCTGAGAGAGTTAGGAGTCTTGCCACTTCTTCAGCTTTCCAAAACAGATGCGATATCCTCAGGTTTTACAAATATGGTTGCGTTACTGAGACTGCTACTTCTAGTCATTTGCTTGTGTGTGTAAGCAATGGATCTGTAGAGTCAGGAAAAGAAATCTTACTTTTGAAGGATATTTAAGAAGGTTTATAGGTTATAAATCCCGCTTGGATGTGCTTTACAATGAGTCATTTAGTTATTCATACGTTTTGTAGGGACTGAGATTGAAATAGCGAAAAAAAAAAAAAAATCAGCTATTTTTATCTACCTTAATAAACTTATGCCAGATACCTTGGGGCCAGATTTTGCTGCTCTTACAATTCTGCCAATGCAGAGTCTTTCCAGTTGTATTGTGCATACTGGGGATCTTGTCATTTATTTGTGGTAATAATGCATATAACAGTTTAAACCTGTTCAGATCAGTGATGTACTAAAAGCCTGATTGCTATGCTCTGAATCTGAGGTCCTTTCAATGGATTAGGAGACACACTGGATCTGCATAAATATGAATAAGACCAGATCTGAATCCATGTCTTTTCTTTCAAAGTTCTCATACTGCAATACTGTCTGAAATTGTCAGTTAGAAATAATTATCTGTATTTTCACAGTATTTGCTTTTGTAGTCTGCTTAAACTCTCAGTGACTTCACTGCATATAAATGCAATCCCAAAGTCTTTATCCGACTTTGAAAATCTTCAGCACAAAAGGCACTTCATGATACTAAATCAAAGAAGATGACACTTCAGATAAAAAGTGTTGATGTTATTTTAATGATCATTGCAGTAGTAACAACTGTCTTCAGAAGTATTTCAGCTAAATGATTTAAATTCTTATTTTATGCTCTTCTCAAGTTACTGGTTTAGGTTGTGGTGGGACTGCCCACATAGGAAGTTCCAGGCATATATGTGTTTGCAGGTTTGATGCCAGAATCTACATTATCTGCAGATTAAGCAAAGGCAGTGGCAGGATAGTGATGCAGAAGAGTGTGACTGCACTTTTTAGGGGACAAAACTAAGTACCTCAGTACGTAACATCCATTGCAAGTTCAAGAATTGTATGATGTACGTCCTGTCAACTTCAAATGTTACTCTACTGTATTCCTGATCAGCTGGAGCCTTGCTCTGGATCAAGAAATGTAGCGTTTGTCCCTTTGAATAGGTTTTTCCTGATCCAATACAACTGTTGGAATCCTGGCCCACTGAGAGCCAGTGGGAATTTTTGCACTGACTATCAAAGGGCAAGGTATTCCTAAATGTGGGTATTTTCCTGTTGAAGGAATTATACATACATCACCCATCCAGTCACTTGCATTCTGCAGTTGGTTGGCAGTTGGTTTTTTTGATAACTTCTAGAATTTTTGAATGCTCAAGTTGAAAAAACACAACTTTGCATCTCTTGTTCTTGGTGCCTAGTGTCTTACCTGGCTAAAAGCCTTATGAGGAGTGGCTGAGGGAGCTGGGGTTGTTTAGTCTGGAGAAGAGGAGGCTGAGGGGAGACCTGATCGCCCTCTACAACTACCTGAAAGGAGGCTGTAGTGAGGTGGGGATTGGGCTCTTCTCCCCGGTAATTAGCGATAGGACGAGAGGAAATGGTCTCAAGTTGCGCCAGGGGCGGGTCCGGGTTGAGATTAGAAGTAACGTCCGAGCTGTTAGGCATTGGAACAGGCTCCCCAGGGAGGTGGTGGAGTCATCGTCCCTGGAGATGTTCAAAAAACATTTAGATGTGGCACTTCAAGACATGGGTTAGTGGACAGGGTGGCATCAGGTGTACGGTTGGACTTGATGATCTTTGAGGTCTCTTCCAACCATAATGATTCTATGATTCTATGATTCTATAAATAAAGGGGCCTGCGCCGGGAATGCGGTATTGTTCTGTGGGCTGTCTGGGTATTGCAAATTCAGATTTAGATGAGGATAAGAGTTAAGAACAAAACTGAGGGAAGAAAGCACACTAACCCATTTCCTTTGCCACCAATATAATGACTACCTTAGTTCTATGTTCTGTGCGTTCAAGTTAATTAGCTTCTTCCAATAACGTTCCTAGTATGTGCGATGCTGAGCCCACAAGAGTCCACAAAATTATACAGATAACAGATTCAAACCCATCCATGGTGATTTGGAAGAAACTATTGCTAGCAATGTGTTTTTAATAATAACCTGTACACAGTAATATTTAAAAAGTATGTACCTAGCCTCTTCTATAGTAAATACTGAACACAACATAAGCTATTTATGAATGCAATTGAAGGAATTTCTCCAATGAGAAGTTCAAATCTACAGTAAGGAAAAGAAAACAGAATTCCTCTTTAAGAAGTTGTTCCCATCTGTTCCCAATGTGTTTACAGTGTTCTTGATCTGCTAGCAAAATTCCTTCTGTGCTTCTGATTAGCTGTCATTCCTATAGAGTGTATACACAACATTGGCTTTACTTCAGTGTTACAGTTACCTCGGTTCTAAAAGCATGTGTAGCTATGTCATAGGGTTTCATACGTAGTAGTTTCCTCCATTAAGCTTTACGCTTATTGAAAACAGTCTCTTAGCGGCTCATGTAACTATTCTGTTACTGGGAAACGTTTTAAGGCTTTGGTGTAGCAAAATGTCAGAGCTCTGGAATTAACTATATCGCTGATACCACTGTGTCAAGGAAGGAATGGATACTTCTGCTACTAAAACAGATGTGAGTTGGCAAACAAGTAACTTTTGAGCAGTAAAATAAATCTGAAGGTGTATTTGTATATGTGTTTATGTGTATTAGACATATAATAATACATACATTATTTCTATGTATGTACAAGATAAGCGTGTCTATATCATGCTGACTTTTGTTATATTCCTAATGTATCAACTAAAGAGAGAACATTTTTTAAGGAGACTTTCAAAGTAAATTAGTCCTAAACCTCATCCTTTGTTTGAAAAACCGTGAGTCATTAGTGTTAACATTTTAAATTGAATGCATTTGCATGTTGTTTCCTTCTAATATTAAAAAAAAAAAAAAAAAAA
>NW_009593752.1:4001-5860 GCF_000690535.1 Cariama cristata
GAGTTGTTCCCGGGGGGTCTATAGGTTTTTTTTTTTTTTTTGTACTCATGTTGGCAATTCTGATGTTTTCAGTGTAATGCACTTGCACAAAGAGCAGCAGAAATTACCCTATTACTTACCTGTCATCTTAATGGAGAATTCCACAGCCAATGCAGTACAGCATAAGATCTTCTTATTAAATTTGTTTTCAGTAGAGCATTTGTTTTTAGGAATACTTTTTGTCCTATATTAGAATCTAGGCAAAACTGGAAGGCTAAACTTTCGCATTTTCAAAGTTTTGTTTTCACAGTTCTCTCTCATGCATATCTGCCTTAGACTCCCAAGCTTGTTTATACTGTTTACATTTTCCCAGCAAAGTCATTCTTTTTCTACCCCAGTTCTGTGCAAACACTTTCAATCATTGCTGCAGTATATGCCGTCCAAAAGACCAGAAGTGATTTATTTAGAGTTGCTTTTCCTTGAAAAGATGCATTTGAAACGCACTTAACTGAATGCAATGCATTAAAAAAAGACTTTCCATGAGAGAAGCAATGTACTCACTTCAAGAAAAGAAAACAGAGTCTCAACTGGTGTAAATTTGCATATGTCTCTGAAGCTCTTACCTTTTAATATAGCATAGATGTCACCCAAGACTTTTCTGACAGTTTTGGCCACTGTTAATCTGTAACTGACCATTACAATACTAACTGAATTTTAGAAAATAAAACAGTGTTGTATTTCTGGAATTATGCCTGGATCATGCAGACCTAATTTAAAAAATATCCTGAACAATATTAGTGACAGAGTTTTGTTTAATGAAGCCCACACCAGTCTGACTTCCCGTATAATACCAAGGAGTGAAACACAGTGATTAGTGATGTGTTTGTTTATTTTTTTTAATAATTATGTTCAGAGCAACTGCCTCATATACTGTCGTATACCATCAGCTGTGTTTATGCTGAAAATCTTTTTAGTTCCTAAAAACTATATCATCTTTTCCTCATGTACTTTGATAATTCTGAGCTTGAAAACTGCAGAACTTTGATACTTGTATGGGCATAAAGTGTCACTCTTTGTATTACCATTTAGATTTTCCCCTCTTTTTTTTTTTTTTTTTCTCCCCCATTACAGTGGTAAAATCTTGGAAATTAATTTAAATATTTTTTTAAAATTATTTTAATACTAGCAATGCTGGTAGAGTTTTATTAAAATAATAAAGTGAAAGATTTACTGAAAATATATTTGTTATACCAAAACTAATTTGTTTTAGGCTTCAAAAATATTTTTTGTATTAATACTATCAGAAATGAATATAGTTTGTTTTCCAATGTTGTGCTCTATAACCCTTCCTAGATAGAAATTTTTAAATATATATTTCAGAAATGAGTAAGAGCTTTAGACGTCATACTTCTTTGCTCTATGGTTGCATCTATATATTTATTTACTGCCCTAAATGAAGAAAAAAAAAATGATGCTGTGCAAGCTTTTGTTACTAAGAGGGCATATGTTGCAATAATTATCCTGAAATGTTCTGTATAATGGGGATATCTGCCCTTTTGTTTCTGTTGGTGAAATCCAGCAGGTGTCACTCTGGGGATTAAGTAAGGAATATTTCATAAAGAAGGATAAATTTGTTTGGGATATGAGGTGTAGAATTTAGAAGTATTTATTCTAATACATTTTTCCAGGATAATTTTTTGACCATGCATCCCTTCTTAATTTTTAAGTTTCTTCTTTTAATTACGTGACTTGACAAGTGTATTTGTCTTTCTGTGTATCCCTTCAAACATGAAAAATGACACAGTAGTTAGTATTGGACTACACAATGAGAAGTTTTACTCACAGGTGTCAATTACGAAACATAAAGAGCTGGGAAAGAG
>NW_009593752.1:5891-11014 GCF_000690535.1 Cariama cristata
GTTGAATATTGCCTTTATGATATTAAAAAATGCTCTTGCCATCTTCTATGGGAACCACAATTATTCTTTTTGTCAGAGGAAATTCTAGTTGCACAAGTAATGTGTTTTCAGTTATGATGAATCCAAGAGGTGCTCTGTCATAGGCTGCTGCAAATGAGGGTATTTATTGGAACAGCCTACATATAGTTTTCTGTTTGAATTAGCTGAAATTGACGTGATAGGTGGGTGATTATCCAAAGTTTCATGGTAAAGGTATCTGGAGAACAGAAACGTCTTCACGTTGCACCAAGTTGCTAGTACAAGAAAGTCAAAGCTGCAATTTTGGGGAAAAAAAAAGAAAAAAGTCATGTTTATTGGGCAGAGTGTTTCTTTAGGGAATGGTATAACAATGCGTTTGTTGCATTGTGGTGGATTTTTACATAAGTGTAGAACTCCATATTCTGTGGATTACATATTGTGTGGAATAGGAGCATGAACCTTCGAAACTTGTGGGTTTCTAGGGGGGGATTCTTGTTTGTTTCCCATACCGTGTCAATGCCACCTTATACTGAAACAAATACCTCAGCAGGCAGATTTGGAAGACAATGCACAAATACAAGTCTCTCTTCAAATATAAAGAAGTTGTTTTTTATGAATACGTGCACACATATATACGTGCATACATTTTTAGATGTGGCGCTTCGAGACATGATTTAGTGGGCATGGTGGCGTTGGGTAGAAGGTTGGACTTGGTGATCTTTGAGATCTCTTCCAACCATAACGATTCTATGATTCTATCTATTTTTATATATGTATAAATGTGTATATACATTTTTTACATGTGTATAGATATATTTTACATATATGTTTTTTAAAATCATCTTGTTATAGAACTTGTAACCTTAGGCCACTTTAAACAATTCAGTTTCCTTTCTCTCACTTCTTTCTCCTGTTTAAACCTCCATCCTGTTCCGTTTTTTAATTCTGTTCAACTTCCTTTCCTGTGATGATTCTGAATGAGTCACTTTGCCAGGCATTAAGAATGTGGCTTGACAGTATTTCCAAAAGCTTATCCTACACTGGCTCATGCAGATGAAATTAACCTCTGCCTTATCCTTCCTCTCAAAGCGAAATGTCTGTCTTCACACGTCAAGTTTCTTGGAAGGGGGGAGGTGGGAGTGAGAACCCTTTCCATAAATGACTATATATTGAAATTCATAGTCATCTTCCTTGAAGAGGAACAACAGATGTGTGTACCGTAACAGACTATCAAGATTGGTAACCTTTTAAAAGTTGATTTAGTATTTAGTCAGGAAAAAGTTAATTTAAACAAGTTCAGGAAAGCCAATTTAAGGCTCTTTCCTGAGTGCTATTCAAGTACTCTTTGGATGGCCACCATTCTGCATTCTTCGTTTTTTATTAAATGTGTTGTTTATTGCATCATAATATATTGAAGGCCACCAGGATTGTGCTTTTTTTCTATGTAGCTAGCAGCAATCGGGAAAAGCACATGCTTAACACTAAGTGGGCACTTAAACACTGAACTAAATTGTAGCCTTTCTTGTGGTTATGTGTATGCCAGTGTAGTGTGGGATTTGGGGCGTTTTTGCCTCTTTTTTTTTTTTTATTTTCCCTTTGAGTTTTGAAAAAAAATGTTTGGCCCCCCCCCCCCCCCCCCCCTTTGTTTTGGAAGGAGTGGGTAAAAAGGCATTTTTAAAAAAAAGTTTCGAATCTGTTAGTCGTGTATGTGCATCAGGAAATAAAAGCCTTTCTGCTGAAATCAAACAGGGAAAATTATAGTCTTAGAGAAGAATAACTTCAGAAACCAATATGCAAATGAGAGTAAGAACTCCAACCAAGTTAAACTCTGCTATTTCAGTGTTCTCCTTGCCCCACAGAGCTGAGGAATCTCATACTCCATCAGTTTTCACTAAGAGACATCTGAAAGGTTATATCCTATCTATCATTTTCTGCATGCGATGTCGTAAGCGTAATCAACATTGACACAAATGACACACCAATGAGCAAAGCAGAAATAGAAAATTTCTTCATTTCATTTGCTATCACAATGTAGGTTTTATATAAAACAAGAGTAATAGCTGTAATTGGAAGATGAAACAATTCTGTCTGGAGTACAATCATTGGGTATTCATTTGTATTCATTTAAATTTCCAGTATGAGAAACTAAACATAAATTCTTAATTTCTGACTAAAGGAGGTGATTTGAGCAGTCTTCAAATCTTGACAATTTCGTTCTTGGATTGATTACAGAAGTCACAGCATGATATTAAAAGAGCTTTGTGTCCCCCCACCCCGCATGCTGGATGCACTATCTCAGCATTTTCAGAGTTCCTAGGAAACTAGGTAGAAGAACGTCATTCAGATGTTTTTAACCTTTTAGCGTGAACCACTGGGGTAGCTGCTGGGCCTAGATCTTTTTTCATTTTTGGTTTTGTTTGGTTTGGTTTTTGTTTTGTTTTTTTTCCTCCCCCAATTATTTCAGAAGAGACTGTACAAGTAGAGTTTCTTCTCTAGAGAAGATCCCTCTTCTAAAAACTACGCATGCAATCCAAGGGTAGAATTCAGCCAATGTAGTTTAACTGGGTGCTTTTTATTTAGAGCTACAGAGATAAAATAGTCTGCTGACATGCTAAGCTTTTCCTAGAGTCACATTACAGCCCAGTGAAGGACATGGCAGTAATTCAGGGTTTGTTGGAAGGATGGCAGAATAACTTGCGCTGTCTCTGCGGGGGCACTGGGGCACGAGAGCATGTCAATGCATACTGCCATCTGTAAGATCAAATGTATACAGTTAGGGTGCAGTCAGCACAAAAAGAGCCCAGATTCAAAGCAGATTTTGGGGACCAATTGCAATAAGCTTTCTAAGTCAGATTAGGCAAGGGGAGAAAAGATACTGTTGAAATACATTTTGTCGAATGAAGATAGACTGGCATGATAGACAGTTATTTGTGATAACTCAACTTCCTCACGGAATGTACATTTGCCAAACCAAAGTGTTCAAAAATAGCTTTATACCATGCAGGAATGTGAGACCTCTTAAGTTAGATGTTTCTTTTGCTTTATTTTATTTTTGCGATTTCTTTAGCCCTTGTGTTTCCTAGATTTCCAAGCTTTTGTATTTTTAAACATTTACAACCTTTAAAGAGGGCAGCTGTCCAACTCCTTCCTTGAGCACTAAGTAACAGTAAAACAATGAAGTCTGGTAGCAAGGAAGATAAAATGATGGAAGCAATGACAAATGCATGAAGAAAAAAAAAAATCTGAACCTCAAAATGTAGCTCCCATAGGAAAGTAAACTGTGAACGAATCAGCAAATGGAATGGTGTTGCCTTTAACATGACCTTCTAATTGCAGAGACAAAGCTGAGTCAGGTACTCTGTGCTCAGTCGAAAGCCATTTCTTTACATACATAGCCACTTGGAGAAACTGAAAGATTCCTTTAGATGGTGAGAAATCTGTATTTGGAGTTATGTGTATGACACAATTTCGTAGTAGGGTTGCTAAATTAATTGTGTATTCAATATTTTAATTTGGCAACAAAAGCAGATGCTGGGTTTCAGTACATGATCTAGTTAAGATGCCAGTAACTGCAGTGATAAGTTAGCTCATTTCTCATACAGAGTGAAGGTGAAACATCCAGTTGTCATGTATGGAAGATGCTTATTACCACATCTCCCCTTCATCTACGCAAGGGAAGGATTCTTCCTATTTCTGCTACTGTGCTAACTTTAAATGTACTGACTATAAGACTCTATGATCTCTCAGAATTTAAACCTATGATTTTCCTTTTTCATTCTTATTCTTGTCATTTGTTGCTCTCCATAGGTAAAAAAGATTCTCGTATCTTCTCAGTGTTTACAAACCCTTCAGGTATTTATAGGTAAATATTTTTATTTGCCTTACTCAACTCATGCAAAGATGCAGGGTAGTTTTGTAAGGCTCCACATCCACTTAATAGCCCACTCAAATCTTCTCTCAGTGTGCCAGGGTCTTTTTCTCACCTCTGTTATGTGGCATGATTTGTGCACGTGCAATCCCACATTACATTGGTTCCTCTGCTGCCGTGCATCCGCTATTAAGAAAAAATTGCTGAATGAGAGTAATAGAGAGGAACAATGGGCTATTACAGGATGTTCAAGACAGGGTCATTACAGTATATTTTCTTGTGCAATCTTGTTATGAACAAGCTTCATAGTTACCAGCTTGTTTCATTTGTCAGCACCCTATTATTAGTGCTGTAAGGATATGAACTGCCCATTTTCTAAAAAAGTTCAATTTGATGAAATACAAATTTTATCTAATAGCTCTGTGGAAAGCTGCTTTTCAATATTTATAATAAATTTATATATTTTGTAAGTATTCAGTATTTATTTATCATCATTGGTAATGAGAAGAAGAGCTGGGACATTTTTTTGCTGTCAAACTGCAAATTAGCTCTAGCATACTTAGCAAAATGAAGTCAGAGAAGTTTATGATGGGCTGTTGAATTTGAAAGTCTATATAGATAATTTAAAAGAAAAATATTTTGCTTTTGAAATTTGAAAAGAAAACAGCTTATTCACACTGCTGTTTTTTGACATACAGGGTATTTTTTCCATAATTTCCAACACTTGGAATCCAAAGGATCAGTTTGATGTAAAAGATGAAGATAAATAGCACTTAGTGGGCCTTGGTAACAACTATAGGCTGTTTCTGTGATGTGTGATTAAACAATTCTCTAGCTGAAGGACACCTGCTATCTGGCACAGCTGCAAACTTTTAAGGTTTCCAGCTAATGTAAAACAAGGAGTTCAAGCAAGAGGATTCAGTCAAATTTGGGAAGACACAAATTTGGGATTGGGAACCAGGGATTACTAGAATAGACTAGAAACCAATCCACAGGGATTTGGGATAATGATGAAAACTGCATATATTTTCAGCATTGTATGAAAATGTCTCAATATTTAACCAAGACATCATTTTCTTAGATGTGAAAATGTCTTTTTTATGTTCTTGGAATAAACGCAGCCTAATTTGGAATACTGGGCTGTATTTATGCAATAGAGTCTAACGAATGGAAAACTAAGGGTACTGTAGGTCAGTATCGAGGTTAGCAGAACTGAGGGGGAAGTCTGGCAGCTGAA
>NW_009593753.1:0-12977 GCF_000690535.1 Cariama cristata
TTATTATTTTATTACTTCTATTAATTTAATCACCTCTATATCTGCATAGCTTGGGCCACTTAGTTAGACTACTGTTTTGTAACAAATTCTATGACCAGGGCTGCAAGACAGACCACGGAAGGCCCTGCTGCCAGGCATCTCTGAAGGATCTGCACATCCTCGACATCCCGAGTGAGCCCACTTGACGGTGCTTTGCCACCCAATGGACTGGTCCCTCTCCCAGCAGACCGCTCCTCCTCCCACTGCTGCCCAGTCTGTCAGCAAGCCAAGCCAGCAGAAGAATAACCTGGTGAAAAGCTAGTAGCTGTCTGCTGGTGAGAAGGAGAACAAATGCCAGAGATGGTGCAGGCAAGGAGGTGGGATTGTAAGGCTGAGGGCTGGGCCATCCTTCTCAAACTGTTAGATAGCAGGATACTTCACAAGGCAACCGTGCCAGAGAAGTCTCCATCATCTACTGCATGTAGCCACCAAAAAGAACGAAGAAATGTTCCGAGCCCCCTCCAGGTAGACACCCATTCGTTCTTAGCCTATAGAGGACAGTAGCACAGAACAAAATGTAGGTCAGTGGCTGGATGTACAATAAAGCTGCAGAAATAAACACCAGTGACACTTCCCTTTCAGACTGGGAGTTGCCAACAGCTCACTGCACCAAGCCAGATATGTTTCACCGCATCCCCAGGATCCTGGCCACGCAGCACGCCAACCAAATCGCACAGCTCACTACGCATGTGTGCTGCGGCAAGCGCAGAGACCCAGACTGGGTCCAGCTGTGTTGATTCGGTCAGCTGCAGTGCCACAAAACACAGCTGCATTGATCTGGGTCCGGACACCTGGCTCCGGAAAGCAGCTCAGCAGCAAGAAGCTGGCCATCAGCTCCATGCAACTGTGACCAAGTGGGGTTTGACCCTGTCTGCCTTCTCAGCCCAAGTGCTGCAGGCAGTGACAAAGGGGACACATCCAGCCAGGGTGAAGAGGAGGCAGCACACATGGATTATGGAGCCTGACTTGGGGCCAGTAGATCCCAATTTTCATCCTGGCCCTATCTCTGGCTTGAGCTGTGCTGCAGGAAGCCTTTCCCCTTCCCAGTTTGTCCACGTTGCTCAAGATTATTCCTGTCTCCATAGGAATGATCTCCCATCCCTAGTCCTTTCTGGCTTCTGGAAAACTCTTGGCAATCAACATCAGAAGTGTTTTTCTCTTTTCAGAAAAAAAAAGCCTCCACACTTCATTTCAGATGTTATGGTTTTCATTTTCACATAATATACACTATGACTGACGTGTCAAAGCCATCATAGCCTAAATCTTTGGGTTTTACTTCTAAACTCACTATAAAGAATTGTTCTCTGCTACTGACTGAGTCATCTACTCTAGATCAAAGCTTCTCCTGCTCAAATTGAAACAAAACAGTTTGGCATTTGACTCTTTCATCTAGAAGCCAGCTCTGTCTGTGCTAAGCAGCAGTCCCTTTTACATATTCAAAATGGAATATTTCAATTCCTTCTGACTGTAACTATGGCAGAGCAGGCCTGCATTTTTGGGAATAACAGACAAAAAGCAAACGTATGAATGAGGGAAGGCAATCGTACAATCAAGAGTTGAAAGAAAATTTGAAATTCCAGCCCAGAATCTGGGATTAGCAAACACTCTCGGGAGCACCATTTCATCATCAGCTAAAGAGGCTGCAGCCCAAAGCATCAGAGAAGTTGAAGATGTCGTGGACTGATGGGGTCCGTGCCAGTCTCAGCTCTGCAGCCCTCAACACCAGGAGGTCTCAGCCCTTGCCGAGGGGTCCACAGATGATTTGGCTGCATTGTCACAAAGCGGTAGAGCCTCCTAACTTTTGGTGGTCCAAATAATTACGTCTGGAGCAATGGTCAGCCACATCTGTGCTATGAGCACCCAGAACTGTTAGCATTCCTGTTTGGCAAAGGAGTTGCCAGCTCCACATTCCTCCTCTATCACAAGTCAGCTTTGTTATGTTAAATGTAGATTTCCTGGCATATCAAAGGCATCTTCATCAATTGCACCAGAAATATGGTTAAGTAATGTATCGATAAAAATCGATAAAGCTTGAAGTAAACCTAATATAAATCTTAGATCCAGTCTGATCCTTGTGGTCAGCCCATTGACTATGCTGGAGTGACACCAGGAATGAATTTGGCCCTTCCCACCTCCTCTAGATGTGGGCCAACAGACATTCATGTTTATCAGGAAAAACAAGAACATACGCTGAACACGGAGCATTTCCAACAAAAACCTCAATCTAGCATGGGAACAATTTTTACAAACTGCAAAGATTTTGTAGCTAATCAGGAGTGTCACTGTGAGGTTATCTGACCAGAGTTAAACTTTATAAGAATACCTTAAAAGAAACCATTGAAGTATCTTCCAGACCTACACATTTCTTAACAGAGACACCAAGCAGCCAACTGACATAAGAACGTGTGATCTCGAAGTGGTACACAACAGTCCACGGTTCTTATCCTGCTTTTGGAGTAACACTAGTTTCAAAGAGACAGTAAACAGCCTATGTTAACTGCAAGGATCCTCCATTTTATTACATGCACGGTGTTAATAGGACACCCCGCGTACAATCTTCAAACCCTCTTATACAAGTAAGATTATCTGTGCTCAACACCTGGCTGTGCGCCTGGTGGCCCCCATGGCTTTGACATTGCGGTGGGATTTGTAACTGACCACCACAAGAATAAAAGACTTACACCATAGCTGAAACGATAGCAGCAGCAAATGAAAAAAGCCAGCATATAACCTTAAGGAGATGTCATCATTTAAGCAAAAGAATTGAAGGAAGGCTGACGTAGCCAGTTCAAAGAAAAATGAATGTGAAATCCCGTGCTGTTTAATACAGCATTTCAGACAGGGTCAAACCTTACCTCTGGGTGCTGCCCCCAGCACCCCGGCTGGGCTCACAGGCAGTGCTGATGCCCGACTGCCGGGGGTACCTGTACTCCCTTCCTACAGCACCTCAGGATTTCCAACCTCAGCATTGCCCAAAGCTCACTGTATTTATCTCTAAGCAGTAAAACAAAACTGTCATCGCTCTTTTGGTTAAGAGCTCCAGGGAACTATCAGAATTAAAAATAAATCATTCTGGTTTGGGGAATGCTGAACCTTCTGGGTCTAGAAAGCATTTGTCTCTCTTCTCAGCCAGACGTGGGAATTCAGCTTTTAGGATAATGTACGGGAATTTTGATTGCCATTTTGCTTCCCCTCACCCTGCCAACTCCCACTTCAATTTCCAGAAATAGACCTTTTCTACACTCGGAGAGCATCTGTTTGAACAACCTGATCTGAAAACTACGTTCACTGGAGTTAACTAGTGCAGAGTGCTAACAGACACGGGCTTAAAGCAACTACATCCTTGCCCAGGTCTGTTCTGCTTCATATATTGCCAGTTTATACTGGCTCAGTATAAGCCAGTGTAACCCATTTAAATAGATTTGATCAGTATATCAGCATATATAGGTGATTAAATCAAGAGCCTGCTGAGCTGAAAGTGTGACTAGCTACCACGATCCAAGCACTCAGATGACAGACCACGTTAACAGTGTCTCAATAGCTGTGGATCAGGATCAGAGACAGAATTACAACTCAGTATCCCAGAAATCAAGAGTATAGGTTAGCATAACGAATACACTTCAAGACTGATTTACAGAACTGGTGAATTTTCCTAGAACCGGGCCTTAGAGTTCACATAGACTCAGATATAAGCCAAGCCACACTTGCGAGGGTTGATACGTTTCTGAGACGCTTTAATCAGCTACAGGGTCTGTACAGTATTGCACTAAGGCAACCAGTAACAAGCCAATAATTCCTTTCAGCACCTGAAAGACAGCCTAATTTCCAAGAAGTATCATCTCACTAGGGGAACAATTTCAAAGCTCTAGCTACAGCAAATTAAACTGACGTGGCATCTAGGCAACTAGATAATATCATCAGCTAGCATTGCTCACTAGAGAAAGCTGAAAAACACTGTGCATTGGTATGTGTATGTATCCTATAATTTGACTGGAAGAGAGAAGATGGGATAAAGTTGAAGCAGTAATGAGAACCTGTGTTTACATAAAATAATATCATGCTTAACTGAAAAGTAAATAATTTACAAGTGTTGCTTTGTTAAATGGTACGGTAGCTGACTTCTGTTTTTTATCAGTAAGAAGAAACGTGACCTTTTGGGTTTGTATTAAGGTGAGTGCATCTCCGCTGTAAACCTCAGAGAACATTTGGGTTGCTCCATATCCCATACAGCCCTGGCCCTGCAACAAGGCAGGTCCTTGTTAGCAGAAAAGGGATTATATTACTAACTCCTCAGTGTTACAATTAGTTAAGTTACACACAGAATCCAGTAACACTTGATTAGGACCACCATGAGAAGTTAGTCCTCACATTTTCCTACAGCTTCCTCACAGATCAGCCAAAGGAGGTATCGCCAGATGAATCGGTGGGGCGAAGGAGGCAGAGCGCATGAGAAGTTGCTGTGCAGAGATGACTTGTTCCAGAGGTCATTGGCTTTTAGCGATACCGTGACCGCACGCAGGCTGAGCATCACCGACAACCGCATTTGGCTCTGACACCGCTGCTCAGGGAAACGAGACAGAAGTAAGTGGGGAGCACAAATACCATGGCGAGGAAAACCCAAAAACATCCAAAACAGTCACACACACATTTCACTGGTGACTTTGCACTGCTCTGGGGTACTTGTGACCATCTTTCAACGAGACAGGCAAGGTTGCTGAACTCTAAAAGCACCTGCAGCTCCAGCACTGGTTACACTTACAGCCCCAGGCACCAACTGCAACATGCCCCAGATAAGGCAAACCACCCACACGGCCTGAAAAAATTCAGGAGAAAAATCACGTAGCCGCCGTGCTGCCCAGCAGACTCAAGACCCCTGCTCGGGGTGCAGCCAGCTCTTCTGTGGCCTCAGGCTGGGCAAGGATGGCTCCTGGACCACAGGCAGCAGCCAGGCTTGCCTGCCCTTGCCTCACACCTCCGCTCAGACCTAGTTCATGTAACTTGACACACTGCTCTCCTTTTAGCAAAAAGAGCTGCCTTCACCCGTGTGCTCACATACATTCCTAACACGGACCAAAAACCTGTCTGTGGTCAGATGTGACGGATGCGCATCTCACCCCTCAGCCCAGCTAACTACAGCAAGGTAAAGATATCTCAGCTGGTTTGTAGACTGAGCCCGATTAGTCTGAACAGTTCTTTTCTCAAGCGGGGCTTTATCATACTTCAGCAGCTGCCAAGATCAGGCAAACCTATAGCAGATGTGGAACAGCACATTACAATCCCAGCTCTCTGCCCGATTCTGTATACCCCAGGGCGATGGAGAAGTCTGAAAAGTATGACAATAAAAACAGCAGAAGTTCCCACCATTTAAGATTACATGGCGCATTTTTAGAGACTGCAATAAAACATAAAAGATCCTTGAAGACACCAGATTTAAACAAAGGAAACAGGACATGCTCCCCAGCCAAGTGGCAGGGACAAAGCTGCTGATGGGACAGATGGGGCTGATGGCCTCCAGCTGTCACAAGCCACTGCAGAAGTCCAGGCTTGCCACATCTCCTCTTCTAAAGGCAACCCCAATTTCTACATTTGTGATATTTTGCTACTACAAGTGGTGGCCACCTAACTGCTGCGACTGCTTACCTGTTACCAGCAGACACCAAAGAGCATGTCTGCATTACTACTGATTTCAGCTCATTCACAGTGGGACCACCAGAAGTCGGAGCTGTTTGGCACTGGGACGGACCAGACACATGCCCTGCCTTATTCCACAGAGATGACAAATCGATGGCACTACTGGAAGGCTGTGGGGCTGCAGGTGGCTCAGTTGCATTCCTCAGCAGAAGAAAGCTCCATGTTTCACACACGCTTGTGGAGAGACTTTCAGCTAAAGCCACTAGTGACATCGCAAAATCTTGTGCAACTCGTGTTCTCTGCGAGCCAGCTCTTTCTTCCCAAGCCTTAATAGTTGTCATACTTCGTAGTGATAAATAGCAATGATGATATCTGCAGGGTGACTTTGGAGCAGAGATTTCGTGGCAGATACATTATTTCAGCTCACAGGAGCCTGCACACACACTTCCCCTCCCCACCTGCCTGAGCTGGGTGCCTTGGAGCACACGCAGGCTCCAGGAAGGAGACCCCCTCCTCGCAGCAGCCCAAGACTTGCTTCCCCAACTCACTCAGTCCATCCAAGAAGTAAGGGCTCAAGCCACAACTTGAGCATGAACTGCAAGAACCTCCTGGCTCAGACCCATCTCTTTCAAAGCACTGCTGCCAAAGTCTTATGCAAACTTCTTCAAAAAAGCATCTCAACTGCTTAGCTGCCCAGCGCTACACCTCAAACTTGGTGCCGACTCTGGAAAGCCTAGAGGCATTAATTAGTAAGAAGATTGGGAGTCTAAAGATATTTTTAAAAGATTCAACCTCCTAAGTCACAAAAGCAAGTGAAAAAAAAAACCATGTGCATCAGCTTGGTGCTGGGGGCAGCTACTGCTCCTGGTTATCTCAGGAGGAGACCCCTACACTAAGAAATAAGAAGCCCACAGGCTGAACTGCCAGATAAGGCTTGTGAATCCCTATTTTCCAGGTTTTTCTAAGCCTTGCACTGCAATTTTATCCTAAGCAGATCCAAAATAAAAAAAGGAAAAGAAAAAAGACATCAGAAAAATCTTTACGCAAGACAGAGCACAGTCCACCCAAGGGGGGAAAATATTGGCTTTTATTAAATTGCAAGGGGCCAAGTCTGTATGTTATGTGGGCGTTTCAGTCTGATCCCATAATTCTGAGATATTTACTTCCAGACAGAGCTGTTTATAACCAAAGACAATGTTGCCATACACCAAACCATCCTCAGACTCGCTTTCTATGGAATTTTGCCCACAAAGAAAGCAATAGGTCAGTGGGGAAAAAAAAGAAAAAAAAAAAAGAAAAAAAAACCCTATTTTAGTGAGTCCTAACCCTCATCTTTTGAACTTTGGACCAAACTAGTGCACTTTCCAGGCCTCCTCTCCGCAGCACCCTGCTACGCTGCAGGTCCTGCCCTGCCACCACTGCCCTCCACCGCCGCACCCCAGACCACGGCAGCACGGGCGATGGCAAGGCAAACCCCCCTGCCAGCAGCAATTACCACACTCGCATCTCCTTTAACGACAGCTGCTCTCACGGCCATCCTGACCCACCAGCTACAACTTAAACCACTCTCGGTGGTTTCGGCCCCAGTTGTTCTCTCTTTTGGCTGTGGCTGGAGCGGGAAGCTGGATTCAGACCGAACGCTCAGCCCCGCAGAAGGGGCACAGGCAGGCACAGCGCCAGCCCCGCTTCGCTGCAGCTTCTCAAAGGGGTCAGCTCTTCTCGCCACCCTTAGCAACTTGTGTTTGTTTTGGAGTCTTTTTTCCTCCTAAAGCTCTGCTCCCTGGATTCAAGTAAAATTTTTTATTCTTATTTTTTAAATAAGAACTTTGGGTACCAGGAGATTGGTGTCTTCCTACTGAACGCTTCTAAACAGATTTTTCCTTTGTGAACTTTTACAGTCATTCCTTCAGTTCAACCAAAGTTTTGCCAGGCACTGTAGCACACAGCAAGAAGCTCCCAGATTTAAAACCCTTTTCTTCTTCAAATCACAGCATAGCTCTTACAATGGAAATGCCTTCTCCCAGCCACTGCTGGGGAACTTGCCTGTTCACCAACACTTCCCTATCCACGCTCAAACCAGAGCCAAATAAGCAGTTCCATCCTAGAAACTGGCTGTGTCGGCACCTGCACCAGCAGCTCCTTGGGGCAAGGCCACGTCAGACACATCTCTGGCCCACAGTGCTGTGCTGACATTCTGCCGCACAGACTGGACCAGTCTGTCTTGTCTGCTGACCCGAGAGAAAAGCACAAATGACTCAACTTCCAAGACGAAGTAAACAACACCACATAGGTCGTCAAACTGGCTGCGTGACTGTAGGATCCCAATTTACTTGCTGGGTCTGGATCTGTGCTTCAGCCACGCAGCTTCGGAGAGGAACACCTATGTTCTAGGTGCTTATGCTCTCCACCATCTTTAATCATAGGTGCACCTCTGATTTTTGGTTCCATAAGATGTTCCCTACAGCTCTGGGCTCTCCGGTTGCTATTGCCTGAAGATGCACTTCCCTGCCTTAGACGACTCCTTCCTTTCCAGAGGCTACAGCAAATTAGAGTTTACAGGGACTTCAAGAGAACAGCACCCCTCATCTCCCCTGATCCAGGCAGGATGGTTCTAAGGCAGGCATTGGCCACTGGTTAAGGAGCTTGGGGTTCAGGTCCTGCATTTGCCATAAAATTTTCATGGACTCAGTCTAAATCCTTCATATGTGCTGTATGTTGAGATGGAAACATTGTGGAGCAAGTATGCAGTTGAGCAGGTATCCAGAATTCAGATCTAAAAGCCTGTGGTGCTTTGGTGTGCAGCCCTGCAGAGCCTGGGTGACATGAGCTGCCCAGTTCTCTGCTTGCCCCCAGCGCATCGCTGCTGCTGGGAGCTGAAAGAGCCAGCCATGCTCCAAAATAAAGCCGTACAAGCATTTTTGCATAGACACTCCCTGTTTGCCTGGGCTGTGAGTGTTCAATGAAAGCGATCAGTGAAAACCCCCAAACAATAAACTCATTCACATGGTATCTCCGATCCCCAGCCGGGCACAGGGCGCAGAGTGCCTGCCGCAGGGAGCGGCAAAGGTGCATGGAGGAACGGGAGCGAGACTTGCCCGACACACTAGTCAACACCACAAGAGCAAAGCAAGGGCTCGTGCCTTGCCAGGAGCACCCCAAAAGCAGGTGCCCAAAGGCTCCGAGCTTGTGAGCACTGCTAGCTTTAGGAGCAGATTCCCAGCAATTTTGGTAGTGACACAGATGGGGCACAGACCTCAGAGCAGCAGGGCTACAGGGGTACTGCTCCCATGGATCCCTTACTCTCCAGGAGACAGTCACCATTTTGGGGGTAGCAAAAGGAGTGCCCCTACACCTGGCAGTTACACACACCTCCCCACCCACCCCAAGGGCCATGACTGCTCATCAAATGGAGCTGAAGCCAGCATCCCTGCAGCCTCGTGCCCATCTGCAGTGTGCCCGACCTGGTCTGGAGAGCACCAGAGAGGCTCCTGTGCACCCAATATGACCCAGAGCATCCTCAGGTGCCCTGTTTGCATAAGAAATAAAGCTGTGCCGGAAGAGACAGAAATATTATACTGGCACAGGTGACAGTGTGTAGGATGGCTTGGTAGGGTGGACACAGTAGATGTATAATTGAGACAGGCTGTGGTTTCAGTCACAGAAAAAGGTTTCATCTCCTAAATCCCTGCTGAGTAAATGATTCTGCACTCCTGCTGCCTATTCCCCAACAGAGTCCATTCCATTCTCCAAAACCAAGCAGGGTCACTCTCACATAAGTGATAGTTACTGTGTATATTATGAGGTTACACAGGACATTAATTTTCATCTGCATTTAAAAGAAAGCTCAGCCCACCAGCTGAAAATTGTATTGGATTTGGTACAGGGCAGTACATTGCCTTGTTTTCTCCAGTTGCCAATTACACCAAGACAATTAGCTAAACACAACAGCTGTGTTGATGCTCAGCTGAGAAGAAACCACATATGTTTGTATAGAGCCTAGATCATGTTAATATGAATCAATCCATGTCTGACTGATGCAGAAGAGTTTATAAAGGGCCTCAGATTGTTACCAGGGCTCGTGTCTTTCATTCATGTCTCCACTTTGCGGTTTAATCCCAAGCATATCTCCTTATATTTGCAAGAACTTGTTAAAAAGAACACGTGCCGAAGTCCCAAACAGACCGACACCCCTTTCCCCTCCCAGTTAAAACATGTTAACTAGCAAGCAAACACCTCCTCTTTCTACCAAGTCACCATTTCAATCCTTATCAACACTAAACTCTTGGCTTCTGTTAAGAAGACCACCTCTCCTCCATAGACAATGCTCATCTCCTTAGGGGAGCACTGCAACTACTGCAGAGCCCTGGGAGACCCTCAGATAAGGAATGCGAAGCTTGTCTCTTTGCTCAGAGACAGTAAAACGAGAATGCCAAACACCTTTCTTTGAAGAACTGGGCTGCAAGTCACTCTGATTTCCATTACAGAGCTCTAACACATTAAAAATACAATAATAATCTTGCAAACCTTTCAAGGCTCACATCACTTGACATTTTAGACTACATGCACGGGGCTGCATCACAGGGGAATCACCCATGATGGCAGTGACAAGGGGTTGGTCTGAGAGGACTTAACAGGGATGGCAGATAAGCAAGGGTACCACCAACACAACCCTCATCAGTAACAGTGCATTCAGCACCTCTTCCCCCCAGGGTCTGGAGACAGCTGGTCACAGACCAGCCAGCCATCTCTGACAAGCACGGCAAGGAGTAGGCAAGAAGCCGTAGTGCCACTGGAACAGGGCACACAAGATGGGACAGTTGTACAAATCTCATACTGAAAGGCAAAACACATGGGAAGGAGGGGAGAGAGCGCTTGCAGGGAACAGAAGAGGAGCAAGAGAAGAGCAGCTCTGTCCTTGTCACTACATAGCTGTGGGTACAGCGACCACCCCCACTCACACCTGCCCTCTGCAGCTCTCCCTCTTGTCCCCTTGGGCTGTTGGGTCTGTCGCTCTTTATGCCTCACGCATCCTTCCTAAATCACAGGGAGAAGGAGGATTTTTAAACAGCATCTTCACCAACAGAAGACACTCTTTACTGTGGCCTGGCAGAAGCAACCCCTGCCACACATCGAGATCATCCTTCCGAGATTTAAGAGCCTAACAAGAGTCAAGAGACAATGTCTTCCTATGCAGCTGGCCTTGCAACCCCGTTTGCAGAGGCTGGGAAAGGAAACCCATTCCCAGGAGAGTTTCACAATCCCTCCTTCACTTCCCACCATGCAAGTCCAACAGCTCAAGCTCTTCCCACTCCACAAGTGACACCCTGCCGGCCACCAGCCCTGGCCCCGCACGCTCCACCCAACCAGATTCCTGTGGGTGCTGCACCCTACCTTTGAAAGAGGAGGGACACCTCTTGTGCGGGCCAGGTTAGAGCTTGGATTAAAGCGCATCCCTGCCTGTGTTTAAAGGAAAGAAACGCTGCTGTTTGCTGATGTTCGCAACCTTCATTTCTTAAGTAATAGGCAAGATCTTGTAGTCAAATTCCTCTTCCCAGAACATCAGTTCATTGCTCAACAGCCCTCTTTGACTCCATCTGTCTCAATCGTTAGAGGACTTCCCTGCACAAGCGTTCTGCCTGGCTAGGGGCAAGAATGAAGACTCCCCATTCCAGCCACGGCAGCAACAAGATATCCCCACCAGAACGGGCTCATATCCCCTGTGCTTATTAATAACAACTTACTTGCCTGCTTTCTCCACCTGCTCCTCAGGGCTCCCAACTCCCACACATTCTCCCTCAGCCCTTCCCCCCCCTCCAACCTCTCCAGCCCCAGGTGACTCCAACCACCCCACCAGGCTGGGGACACCTCCCACCCACTAAATGAGCTGTTGCCATCACCTGCAGCTGCCCCTGCAGAGCTGGAGATGCCTCCGTACCCTCATTAACAAACACACACCCGCACACTCGTTAGCACTAACACAAAAAGGACTGGCAAGGCTCCGCAATCAGTTGCGCTTGCTATTCATTACACATGTGCAGAACACATCCCTGCTGCTCTGAGGGAGCAATGTGCGTAGTTAAAAAGACAATATACAAAACGTAGCTGAATCTTAATGAATCTACTGTTTTGCTACTGGAACCGAATGGAATTGTTACAGACCCTGCCAGGAAAAAAAAAACAAACACAACCACAAAAAAACCAAAACCAACTACATTTGAGTTGTAATACAATCTTTAACATCACTTTTGCAGTATATTACTATTGTGCTTATCAGGCCCATAAAGTAACGACTGCGAGTAGGAAACGGATCAAAATGCAACTGGCAAGCACAGTGCCAGCCATGTCAGCATACTGAAGTATTTGCACAGCGTAGTCAAAAAAACCCCACAGAGTTCTGACAAAGATTAACTTCACACAATACGATACCTTGACAATTCAAGTCCCCACCAAAGAAGGATTAGGGAACAAGGGCTCTTAGCTTCAATGCATCTGCCGAGTCCTAACCAAACCTTGCTGGTTTGACAGTAACGAGTCCAAACAGGGTCAGGCAGGAATATATTTGTTTAGTATGAAGTTCCCCGCTTAAGTGTTCAAGCTTTCTAAGGACAGCAGTTACAAGGAGAGCCACGTTTCCTCTCAACAGGCAAAATTCACTGCAGACTTATTCTGTGCAAGTATTGGATCCACCTCCCCCAGGGCAGACTTTTACACTCTAGCAGGAGCAGAAATCACAAAGTACCCACTCACACCCGAGTGTCCCATGCCCGAGCACCTCACTCCACCTCCTCAGCTGGCCAGGTGCCCTGAAGTTTGAGAAGTTTCCAAGAGCTGCCCATAGCACCACAGGTCTGAGATAAGCCAGTCTCGGTGATAATGACTGAGCAGCATCACACAGGAAGCACCAGAACCATCGATTGCGGGGAAATAAACGGGCCACGGGTGACCACCAGCCCGGATGAGATCTGCCAGAGAGCCTGCTCATCTACCCTCTCCCTAACCACCAAATCTGCTTGCATTTAGAAAACAGGACACTCAATGTCGTGCCTGTTAAGCCTGGGAGGGTGGGAAGTCCATGCAGATGGGCAATTTAGGACGAAAGACAGAGCAGGCAACGTTAGCCAAATTCAGGGGCTGCAGAAAATGAAATAAGACGCTGCTTTTAAATGGCAAAAAAAGGTCCCGATCCGCTGATGGTGTAAAACGAGAGGTCTCTCCCCCACTCCTCCCTCCCTCGCTGCCCAGTGCGGTACCTGGGTACCTCACACCCGGAGCGGGGCCGCGCTCCGACCGGGCTGCGCTGCCCCGCA
>NW_009593754.1:0-9006 GCF_000690535.1 Cariama cristata
GTTTTTTTTGTTTAGTTTTCTTTTACTGGATCTCCATATACTCTGCCAGGAGCTGAAATAAAAACTCCTATCATTGTGCTCTACATCTCAAAGCTGTTCTGGGAACTTTGGACAAACACCTACACTAACTGCCACAAAAATGAAGATGAATTGCAGAATTCTGCCCTCCATTTCTCTGGCTGTCAGTAACCTTTCATCTTCAATAACAAGTGAAGGAACTGGACAAAAGAATTAGGGAGAGGAAAGAGGGAGGAAAGAAGCTTTTTACAGATAGGGAAACTCTTCTGAAGGATCCGAAATTCAAGAAAACCTGCCTTCTTCCTGCAGACAAAAGCAGCAGTGCACTGCTCAGTCAAAGGTGTGATTTGTAAGTCTCCAGCATCATTGCTAGTGCAAGGTGCAAAATGAGAGCCAGAAAGGATTCATTACCTTCTTTCTTAGATTCATTTTCCTCCATCCATTTCATTATTTGTGTTATGACACTATACAAGCTTCAGTCAAGATCAAGTTTTCTTTCATCTAGTCGCTAAGAAAACAGACAAGCGAGAGAAAGGAAGCTTCATTTACTTTCATTTTACAGACTGGAAGATAAGACCCACAGAATGATGGACAAGCCCAAGCAAACACAGCTTGTGGTAGAGACAGAAACATGAATGTAGATCTCCTGAGAAAATTAAAAGAAAGGCCACATTTCCTACCTCATTTTGCTGCAGTAAACAAAGAATTTTGAAAAAGCAAGAAACACTTTTGTCAGTTAGTCCACAGATAGTACTTATGCACTAGAAAGAAATTATTTCTTTGGTCACCATAGATATTACCCTTTAGCTTGTTGGGCAGCTGTTGGGAGGTGGAGGGAAGAAGTAAGGAGGAGAACAAAATGAAATCTTTTTCAGTTCAGAAAATGGAGAATTTAGTTCTTGAATGGGGACTGAAAATGAAGAGGTTTTTTGTCATGTCCCAATCTATCTCTGCTTCTGCCAAGCTGATCAGCTGCAGTTCAGACAGAACTACAGTTTCCTTGGCGCAATGTTCAAGACAGCTTTAATTGCAAATATAAAATGATACAGATAAGTGCATTACGGGAAGGAAAACAAAACAACAAGATGCCTCCATTTCCTACCACTTCCTGTATAACCGTTACTGAGATATCAGTTGATGATATTGCACAAAGGACACCAGCTTTAAACAATCTATCTGCTTGCTGAGAAGCTGTCTGAGAATGGTTTTGGTTTTGCCTGCAGAGCTGGAACAAATGCTCAAAACGTTCAGATGATTACCTGCCTTCTTTCCCTTCCCAGGTGGATGTTCTCCAACATCAAGTGGTTTTTGAAATACAAAAATCTGCAACCATGAAAAGTGATTGTTTCAGAAAACTTGTAAGGTACTCTAAAGGTAAGGTGAAACAGAAAGCTTATGGGAAACCAGGATTTTCATTCAAGGCTGCCTCATCAGAGAAGGATGCTCAGTTTTGTGGACACAATGTTGCAAAGGAACTAGAAATCTATGACACGATCCAAATACTTTCAATAGGCTTTAGATCAAATCTCCAGATAACGCTCCTAATTTTGTCACAATTTGTGTACGTCTTTCAGCAACTCAATCACTCCAATTTCCCCACTTCCAAAATATGAAAAATTATATGCACTTTATGAAACGAAGACTAACGTTTCTGAAGCGCTTTGAGATCCCTGAGTAGAAGCTGCTATAGAAACATACCTACTGTATTATTAGTTGTGATTAAGAAGCTGAAAATGTAATGACTAAGTATTCATGCACAGAGCAGGAAATCCTTACCTGAACTCAGTAGCAGTACAGAAATAAGTTAATCTCATATACACTTGTACTCATGTAAGATATACGTGATCCACTGGTGATATGTTAAAGTGTGGGTCTGTAGCAGTAAACTAAATACTGTAAACTACTGTACTCAGGTTATACTCAGAACATTAAAGCTCTGGTAACCTGCCTTTTGCTCAAAAAAACCCTGACAGCCACATACTACTGATCTCACTCTATCACTTTTAAGTAGCAATCACTAAGAACTGTTTTAAATCCCAATTATGGTTGACATTTCTATACAGAAAATTGATCACTGTAAAACAGGGTTCTCTCTCATTTCAGTACATGCATAGACCCAAGAATGCAGTCATTAATACTCAGAACTCCTAGTGCTGTACTGAAGAGTCAAAATCAAAAACATCTCCATTGCCACTAATAGCTGCCAGTTTATTCACAGGATGAAAAGTCTCAGATTATAACAGCATGGATACGGTGACATTCAAGTGTATTTGGCAGCAAACTCAAAGAGCAAGAGAAGCAAAGAGGAAAAACACAGCGACAAGATTCAAAGTGTACTCTGTCATTTTTATAAGATAAGTAGTGGGCACCTCTGTTCTGATAATTGCAGAGCACTTTTCAATTCTCATATTAGCAATCCAACACATGGGTGAGGTAGACAAGTACAACTTTCTTACACATATGGAAAACTGATGCTGAGACACATCAGGCACAATTTTCAAGGTCTATTATTTTCATATATTTAATTCTACGTACAAGTGCTCAAAGGATAATCAAATTGAACATTAATGGGATATGATAAGAACTCCTGTGCCTGAAGGTTTTTAAAATGTCAAAGTAACTTAACAGCAGAGAGAAGAATAAAACCCTGAATCTAACTTTCTGGATCTTTATTCCAGTTGTTATCTTCCTTGCTTCCTTGATTTGAAGGCCAAAGTCCCAATTAGACCATGAACACTGGAATGGCTAAAAAGACAGTAAACTTAAATGGTTAAATACAGCTTTGTATTAAGTTCCCTCCCTATCAGCTCAGATACGAGCAGATCACAATGAAAAACTACCAACATCAAGCTAGTAATAGATCATCCAAAACATAAGAGTTAGAAAGGACATAGTCCTGCTCCTAACAAAGACAACAACACAAGATACCACTTATTCCAGAACAGCAAACGATGAAATAATTACACAACTTATGTTCACCATATTGGTTTAGATATTTTTGGCTAACCTTATCTAGCTTAAAATCATTTTTTTTTCTCCTCCCCAAGTCCAAAATTGTATATCACAATAACCCTTAGACACTTAAAAAAAAAACCATCAAACTTGCAAAATGACCTGGCAATGCCAGATATCACCTAAGTGACAGGTTCATGCTGACAATCAGAATTAATTGAAAAATAGGTGCATTTTCATGGCTAAATACAGATTTGAGAGCACAAGACTCTACACATAGTGGAAGAGCTGGCTACTATTATTACATATATGAGGAAACCACCAGCCTTCTCCCTGGTACCCATGTCTCTTTATATTATGTAGACATGGTACATCTCAATATTAATGGCATTTATTACACAGCTACTGCTGAACTGCACACGTTACTTTTATCTGCTATACAATAACTAAGGCTTCCTACATTATTTAAATTAGAAATGAAATAGTAGTTTTTAACAGGCTTTTATATTTACAATGAAGAAAAATTTTTCCCAATGCCATTGCAGACATTTCAAAAGTACAGCAAATTTGGAACAATTTAATATTTTATTCTTTCCATTTACCCGGTACTAACTTTTAAGGTCTTGTATTGAAAAGCTGCATCTAATCAAAATGAAGTTTTACCTAACTTTTTATGTGTCCTGACAATGGGGTAGAAGTTTTGTAGAAAGACAAGTTCATAAATTATCTGAGCAGTGAGGCTGACAACAAAAAAAAAAACACACTTACTGGCATCTCTGGTTCAGCCATTATTAGTAGTATTTAAAAAAAGTTAATCTCCAATACACTGCAGTTATATGTGTTGTACTACTATCAAACAGTGGAAGGGGCTTCTGCATAGCTAGAGAAGCAACAGTAATTAGCAGAATGCTTTTTTTGGTTCACTAATTAAAATAACAGTGTTCTAAAAGATGGTCTCCCATATGGAACTGCAAAAGGTTTTCCAAGAAGTGAATAGAAAACTGGCATACAACACTCAGCATCTTTCCAAAAAGAGTTTAAGTGTTTTTGGTAGTTTTTTTGTTTTGATTGTTTGTTTTTTCTTAAGGGGGGGTGGTTTTTTGTTTGTTTTGAGGAGGATGTTGGTTTGGTTTTGGTTTTTTTTAATTCGTTTAAGGTTTTCATTATGTATGTATGAGTAGCAAAATTTTAAATTCCCTAGCTGTGCTTTTTATGTAGCAAAACCACCTAAAAGCCTTTGTATTATTGTGACCAAAACCAGGCAGAATGCAATCTTAGCTAACCCACTCCTCCAGGCAATAGGCTACATCTATAAATCAACTTTCTGTCCTCACCCCGCCCCCAGATCAATGTCACAAGCAACCATCCAGGGAGCAGCAGGGAAGCCAAGCTGGTGCCCATGTTCAAACACTCCAGTAGGTTACTGAGCAGTGGTGTTAGGTGCCACAGTCCAACAAATCTGTTCTGTTTCCCCTTATGCAAACCAGAGGGCTTCAGAGTGGTTCATCAGGAAAACAACAGTATGAGGCTGCTTTCATATCACCTTACTTCAGAAAGAACTAGTCAAAGGTCAGCAAATCAGATTAGTAAAAGTTAAAACAAAAGAGAGGGGGGGAAAAAAAGGAAGCGAAGTTACCAGCACCTGATGTGTAGAAAGGAAAGAATACCAAACCCTTCTCAAATAAATGCTCTCTATGGTCTCTTATCAGTTTCTTTTAGACAGTCAGACACTGTGCTCACATGTGCAAAATCATGAAAACTCCCTTTTCCTTTTTTGTGTAATGCAGGTATCAATTGCTCTAGATACTCATTCACTCAAGTCCCACAAGAAGAACCATCAGAAAAATATGAGAAGAAAATGGGACAAACATTGCAACTTACGCTGCTGAACCAGAAAGGGTTGTAAGGAAAAATTGGATAGATCTACTATCAATAACTGATAAAAGAAAAGTACACTTCAGTTTCATTCATAAGCCCTAATCCAGACCCTAATACAGTCAAGAGGGGAAATTTCTACAGATTCCAGCTGGCTCCAGATCAAACTCAGGGTGATGTAGATTAAGGATGCACTCCCTAATTACACAGCATGCTGAGCACCACCTGCAATTCACTGGCTAGACTGAACTTCTAGTGACTTCATTGCAAACAGCAGATACCCAGAACCCCATAAAGCCATCTCTGATGCATGAAGCTGATGAAAACGTCTAGCAGAATGTAGCTATGAATCAACTTTGACTCATAAACATAGCTTGCACATCATAAAGATAAGGAAAACACACCTTTGGCACATCTGCTGCTACATGACCCTTCCTACTAAAAAAAGTAAGTTGATCAAGGGAAACAGTAAAACCTTCCAGTATTTCACTGTTTTGAGCACCTCTGCAGAAGCCTGGTGAACCTCACTGGCCTTACAGCAGTTTTACAGGTTTGTGGTCGTGTTTCCTCTGGTTTGGCTCAGTCCAATGCACAGGCGGTGCTGCTTAATGCTCTGCGAGAGGCTTTCAGTTCTTGCTTAACAAAGCTTTCCTCCCACATGTCATATGTATTCAGGCTACAGTCTGTTTATCTGATATCTCCCTCTTTCTCTCTCTCCCCTTCCCCCTCCTTTCCACCCCCTCGTCCCCAGAAGAGAATAACCATAATGTGCCTATCGCTTGCAGAAACAGACAGCTCAGCTCCCCCTTGCCATCTGGTCATACTTTGGTCTCTCAGCTGTCGTCAACATATGAATCCCGTTGTTTTGACTAGTGGGGTCCCAAGGAACAAGCAACAGTGCAGATTGCAGGGAATCAGGATGCCCTTTTCTCTCTTCCTTAAACCAAAAAGCAACCCTCATTAATTAGAAAGTGAAAGAGCGTTTGTGAAATGCAATAGAAGGCACGATCCTTCTACCTTTGCTCATCTGATGGAGATCCTGCCAGCCACACCAGGCTATTCTGTAACTCAGCAAATTAATACATTTACATATTGACTTAACTTCAAGAAACATTTTACCACCTTCATCACCAGCACATGATCATCCCGTCCTGCTTGTTCCTCAACCTTTTACCTCTTTAAAAAACAAAAAATAAAAATCAAGCTCCCACAAAAGGCAAAGGTAAATATATAAACCCTTAATCCATGAGAATTTATCTTCCCAAGATAGAAGATTTTAAAATACAACTCAAAATTGGTACTCATTGGTAGAACGGGTGGGGAGGAAATTAGGGGGGGAAAAAAAAAAAGAAAAAAAGAAATGTTGTGACTTAGCTTATGAAATACAGAAATTTCTGCAAAAGGGAAATGGTTAATATAATTTCTAGGCTAGAACAGCATTAGAAGTTTATGATGTATGTTGATGATAAAAAAAATTGCATTTTAATTTTAAGTACAAAGAACCAAAGTGAGTTCATCATCCTATGTGCTTGAAATATAGTAGAAGCAGATGGCTCTGAACCATTCGGCAGCATTAAGGAACACGACTGCACCAAGGTCTGAGCAAAATGACCAACTTGCGCACCCTCTCTTGCTAGGATGGAGACAGTGAAACTCCCAACAGGCATCTGAATCCTTCCATGACAATTTTTCGGTGGGTTCAGAACCCAGCATCTGAGGACTGCAACAAGGAAGCACAAAATGAATCTTTATGCTTGGATTGGGAAGGAGGCATAACTCAGAAATATGCATTTAAAAATTCACATCAGTGTCTTCGTATTAAGTTTGAAAGACTGCTTTGGTTTTCCATAACTCATTTGGGACAGCTCTGTGAAAGCTTCCTAAGATCTGTTTCTGAATCATACACTTATCAAAATTCAGGTTCTATGTAAACAAAGTTGCTGTTCTGCCACTGTATTACTAAAATTATTCACTTTGTGATGAATTATTCAAGTTGGAGCACAAGACACACTCCTACAGGTCAACACATGGAGGTTCATTAGTCTAGCAACTGCTACACAGTCAAACCTTTGTCTGTGAGTACGTTAAAAGGTATTATATCACAAAACATATGCAAATAGAGAAACCAAGCAAAAAGATAATTTTAAGTTATATTCACATAAACCACTCCATTTTCTCTCACGTAGCACACAGACAGAAAGATATCATGAAGCTTTGAACAGCGACTGGATGGCACAACAGGTCTCCCTCCAAAGATGCAGTAATATTTGAGCCATTTGTCTCTCACACCTACACAACCAAAAGTATCACCACAAGTAGCATTTTGTCAGCTTTTGGGATTAGAAATGTGGTCAGAGTTCAACTTTTACCAAGTAACACCATAAGACTTGCATCTTGCATCTATATTGTGGCAGGTATCTGCCTACCTGACCACAATTACAATAGCAGCAAGTCAAGAGCAACATGGGCTTCAGCATTGGTTGGGTAGTGTTTGACCCAAGCACTTACGGTTCTGGGCAAGTTTATCCAGCCCATGTCTGTAATGCCATTGCTTCACTCTATAGGTTGTTGACCTAGTAAGATCAAAGACTGTTTAAGGACGCCTACAGATTGTAGTCATAGCTCCTACAGCACGGCAGATGTACTGCATATTGCAGAAAAAGCACTACAATTTGCTAAGGATTGAAAAGGCCTTGGAGACCACAGGTAGGGAAACAAGCTTAAAAATGGTTTGGGGTTTTTTTTGATTGGGGTTTTTTTGATTGAGGTTTTTTGGGGTCTTTTTCTTGTTTTGTTTTTTGTTGTTGTTTGTGTCCCCCCCCCCCCCTCGATTGCTCCAATGTATTAGCAGGGCAGCAGACAAGGAAAAAAAAAAAGTATACTACCACTGCCCATACGGTACCTGTTTTAGAACTCAGATGAATTCACTGGAATTCACTGAACGACTATCACAACCACTACGAGTTAAAACATGAAAACTTAACAACACTATCAAGTATTATCATCTCCTTCACTGAGTGCAACAAACAACATGTAGAGCAAAAATATGTATCTTCTGAATTCCATACACTGCCCAGGGCTGCCTGAGGTCTGGTGTAATTTACAGCAGCCCCAAGTTCTGGTGAGTTCCTACCACAGATCAGCCTGGCACTGAAAGAAGTCATGCCGTCAAGCATGCTGGTCATGCAGGGGCCAGTTCTTACAGCCAAAGGGCATGTCCTGCTCTATATTCAGCAAGATTCCCTAACACACCTACATTTAATTTCCCACAAGAAATATTCACAATGCCCTTCACTAATACAGCAGAATGACCTTTAATTCACATAAAATATATATTTATGTATACTTACTCACATCCATTTATATAAAACATATCTCACTATAATATTTTTCAGAGGGTGTTTCTTAATCTATGCTGGCTTATGATTAGCTGTAAATCCTCTAGGATTTTTTGATCTAAATTAAATACACCACAAGTCTGAGAGGAACACTCCGTCTCCTTACAGATAAACCAGCATGTAACCCCACTTCTTATCTGCCCAGTGCAGCAGTTTCTCCCAACCTTCTGTACAATCAGAAAATATATTTCTTATCTCTACAAAGTCAAGCCTCTGACAAGGCTCTTCCCTTTTCAAATGTCACCATCACTCCAGTCACCTTTTTCTCTCTCCCTCCCCCTGTCCCTTGTCATTTACTAGAGAAACATTCTCTGAGAACTGTCAAAAACTGTTGTGAACCAAAATTAAACACGTGGGTAGCACTGTCCTCTGCTTTTAGTGGTTCCCCACATTCTCACCAGCACCAAATAGCAATGTACAATAAGAACCCTCAGTCATTCTGGCTCCAGTGCTAATTTGTAGGTGGCAACAGTAACACAGCATAGCTGACTATCTTCACACAAACTACTCATACTGATCAAGATATTTAGGTTCACAACTCTTCATTCAGACATCCTTAAATAAGCAGCCAATTTGCCTCTCAGATTGCTTTGGTATAAACCAACATTTTTTGGAATAAAATTCCCATTTTTTAAAAGGGAAAAAGAAGAAGACATGGGGAACTACAGGTCAGTCAGTCTCGCCTCTGTGCCTGGCAAGATCATGGAGAAGATCCTCCTGGCAACTATGCTAAGGTACATGGAGAATAAGGAGGTGATTGGTG
>NW_009593755.1:0-1188 GCF_000690535.1 Cariama cristata
GTTACCGCAGCAAACCTCCCGCCGAGGGGCCCCTCCGCCGCCCCCCCCGGGCGATGACCCCCGTCCCGTCGAACAGCCGGCCGGCAGAGAGACGCTTCCACCTTCAGCCCCTTCCCTCCTAAGGAAAAAAAGACAGGACCCCCCCCAATGACCTAAATCACGAGTCCAACTTCGCAACCACCCGGCAGCAAAGGAGGGTGCTGAGCTCTCTCAGCCGGCCTTTTGTTGGGCACAGCTGGAATTGGAGTGTAAATCCCCATCCCTCCTTCCCTGCCCTTACTTATTTTTGTACCAGCGGCGAAGTTAGAGGAGAGGTAGAATTTACTGAACCGAAGCCCGGGAAAAATACATCAACTCGAGGAAACCTTTCCTTGCCCAGTTTGACTCCACACTTTGGGTAACGTGAGCATCTCTAAGGGAAAAACCACCACACGGCAACTTTCTCTGAAATTTGTCTACCGCGCAAACTCGTCAAAAGGCCACGGGAGCCGGACACGCGCTTTCTAGGCGCTCACACGCAGTTTGGGAGCCAGCACCAGCAAGGGAAAACAGCCGGTTTTATGGGAAGCGCATCTCCATCTCGGCCTGACTCCTGCCACAGGGCAGTGCTCCCCAAGCAGGTAAAGCGCTTCACACCAACGGGATACGTCCCCGATCCACTTCTGAATCGGATTCGCCGACAAACGATGCCCGTACGTACTCGCGGGTCAGTATCATCGACTATTCATTGCCTATACGTCGCTAGAAATCTGCTGGCCTGGTAAAAAACACCGCTAACAAAACAATGTCAGCAAAGGCTGCGACACACTCTTGCGAGAGACCGGCGATTCGTGCCGACTGAGGCTCGCTCAGCACAAAGGCTTTTAGAGGAAGAAGGGAGAGAGAAAGGGGGGCAAAAAAAGGAGGGAGGGCTCTCGTGTTTCAGGGCTGCTGTCCCCTGGGAACCAAGAACCAAGTGTAGCTTCAATCAAATGCTGACTTCTCCTCCGGGAGCTCAGTGGGAAACCTGATCTCGCCAGCTCATGCCTGCCTCCGTGCACACAGGCTGGGTTTTCTTTCATACCAGCAATTTGTATAAAGAGGAGAGCCAATACAGTTTATTGCAAGCGAGATCTCGCAGTAACGGATCTAGAGAGATATTTCTGTAGCTAAAATAAGACAACCTTCAGCCGCCTGCTCAGGGCAGGC